>NW_026112305.1:105000-160285 GCF_024679095.1 Eriocheir sinensis | reverse complement strand
GAGCTGGAGGTAAGATGGAGAAGGAAATGGAGGGAAGACCGGAGGGAATGGGAGGGAGGGAGAGACGGAGGAAGGAGAGGAGGGAGGGAGGTCAGAGAGCGGCAAGACGAAGGAGGCAGGTCAAAGAGGAGGAGGAGGAGGAGGAGGAGGAGGAGGGCTGGAAGGAAAAGGAGGAGGAGGGGGGAGGAAAGGCTGACGGAGGGGTAAAGGGGAGAGTTGTGGGCTTGTGAGGAGGAGGAGGAGGAGGAGGAGGAAGACAAAGAGGAAAGAGGAGGACAAAGGGAGGGAAGGAGGGAAGGGGAGGGAGGTAGAAGAACCATTCCTCACTGGCTGAGCTTCTGAGGCCAACGTGTTCCTCCTCCTCCTCCTCCTCCTCCTCCTCCTCCTCGTCCTCGTGTTCTTTCTCCTTTCTCGACATCCTCCGGTCTAGATTTTTTACTTTTCCTGTTTTTTTTGTCCCTTTTCCTCCTCCTTCAGTTTTAATTTTTCTCTTTCTGATCATAATTTTTCTTTCTCCTCCTCTTCTTCCTCTTTCTCCTCCTCCTTATCATCATCCTTCTTCCTCCTGTTCTTCTGCTTCTTCTTCTTTTTCTTCTTCTTCTTCTTTCTCTTCTTCTTCCTCCTTCTCCTCCTCATCATCATCATCCTACTTCCTCCTCCTCCTCCTCCTCCTCCTCCTCTTCTTCTTCTTCTTCTTCGTCTTCTTCAACTACATACTTCATCTTCCTTCTTCTCCTCTCTCTTCCAATCCTCACTTTTTCTCTTCTTAATCCTCTCCCTTCTCTCTCATTTCTCCGTCTTGCCTTTTATTCTCTCTTCTCTTATCCTCTTCTTCTTCTTCTCCTTCTCTTGTTCTCTTCTTCCTCTTCCTGCGTGTTCCTCTCACCTAATTCTCGTCCTCTTTCCTTCCTTCTCTCTCGCAATCTTCTCTTATCCTCCTCCTAATTCTCTCTCTCTCTCTCTCTCTCTCTCTCTCTCTCTCTCTCTCTCTCTCTCTCTCTCTCTCTCTCTCTCTCTCTCTCTCTCTCTCTCTCTCTCTCTCTCTCTCTCTCTCTCTTCCCCTCCAGTCCTTCTCTTTCTTCTCTCTCATCTCTCTCAATCCTCGGTATTTTCCTCCCCTCCCCTTTTTCTTTTCTTCTGCTTTCTCTTGACCCTAACCTTTTTTCCTCTTTTTCCTCCTGTTTTCACTTTCCCCTTTCTCTTTTTTTAATTTCCTCCACTTCTCCTCTTCGTTTTTCTTCATCTCCAAATCTCTCAGTTAATCCTTTCCTCTTTTTTTCTCTTGTTTTGCTTCGGTCTCTCTTCCTTCCTCTTCCTCTTCCTCTTTCTTCTCCTCTTCTTACATTCATACATCTTTCAAGTCTGTCTTCCTATCGCTCTTCAATCTTTCTCCTCCTTCCTCCTCCTCTTCTTCTTCCGGGGTGATTTGAGACAGGTCGTTAGTTACATGGACAAGGTCAAAAACGTTGATCATTATATTTTTTTAAAGTTCCAAAGCAATCCAATAACAAGCAACAAGTCGAACGTCTCGAAAGAAAGATGCATAACAAACATCAAAGTGATTTATTTCTCGGGCAGTCATCCGCCACTGTAACAACCTTCCTGCACAAATAAGAAGTGCAAAAAACGATCTCCTCCTTTAAGAATCGCATTTTCCGTTATTCTGTTGCGTCAGAGGGTGAGTTAAACGTTCTCACGCGTCCGTACATGAAGTGCTTTAATCCTTGCTCTAATCTGCTCTGCGGGTCACTGAATTGCCAGACGAAATGAGCATATCGCTAAACCAGGCAGCCTCTTCACAGGACAACAGGCTTTTTGCTACCTATACTTCCATGCTTATATGTTTCCAAGGGTTCATGTTTCCTCCTCCTCCTCCTCCACGTCCTCCTCCTCCTCTTCCTTCTCCTGCACCTATCCCTCCTCCCGCAAGCAAACAGGTGGCCTCATTTCTCCTGGCTAGAGAGACTCGCAAAAAAATACCCCCCCTCCCCCCACCTCTCTCTCTCTCTCTCTCTCTCTCTCTCTCTCTCTCTCTCTCTCTCTCTCTCTCTCTCTCTCTCTCTCTCTCTCTCTCTCTCTCTCTCTCTCTCTCTCTCTCTCTGTGGCCATGTATCCCTATCTTTTTCATCTCTCTAAACGTCCTTCCCTGTTACTTCTCCTTCTCTCCTCTCTTCTCTTCTCTTCTTCCCTCCTTTCCTCTCCTCTCTCTTCTCTTCTCTTCTCTTCTCTTCTCTTCTCTCCTCTCCTCTCCTCTCCTCTCTTCTCTTCTCTTCTCTTCTCTTCTCTTCTCTTCTCTTCTCTTCTCTTCTCTCCTCTCCTCTCCTCTCCTCTCCTCCCTCCGTTCCACCGTTATTTTCATCACACAGAAAATAATTAATAGCAACGTTACAACAAACGATTCTTCAGTCGCTAAGCCAATCCCTCCCCTTGCCCTCTTCTCTCTCTCTCTCTCTCTCTCTCTCTCTCTCTCTCTCTCTCTCTCTCTCTCTCTCTCTCTCTCTCTCTCTCTCTCTCTCTCTCTCTCTCTCTCTCTCTGTGCTAATTGCAGGTAACACCAACAACGTAATAGTATTTTTTTGTCTTTTTCTTTACCTGGCTTTGTTTGACCCCCCCCCCCTCTCTCTCTCTCTCTCTCTCTCTCTCTCTCTCTCTCTCTCTCTCTCTCTCTCTCCCTCTCTCTCTCTCTCTCTCGTAACCCTCTCCTTTCATTTCCTTCTCTTTATCTCATATCATTTCCTATCTCTCTTAATTCTGTTTGGGGTCTCTTGGTTATCTCTCCTTTATCTCCCCTTCCCTTCTTCTCTCCATCTTCTTCCTTCTCTTCTCGTCTATTCCATCTCTCCTGGTCGAGTGTTGGTCTCTTCCCCTTCCTTTCCTTTCCCTTTCTCTCCCTTCCTCCATTTTCTACCATTTCTTTAATTTTGTATCTCTCTCTCTCTCTCTCTCTCTCTCTCTCTCTCTCTCTCTCTCTCTCTCTCTCTCTCTCTCTCTCTCTCTCTCTCTCTCTCTCTCTCTCTCTCTCTCTCTCTCCCCTCCACCTCCTCCTCCCCTTTCCGTTGTCCTCCCCGCCGGCCCCCGGAGGCTAGCGGCGCCCCTGGGGAAGCCTTGGTCTGTCTTGCTCTGTGTGTCGAGGTCCTTGTGTGGCTGTTTATGGCTGGCGACACACACACACACACACACACACACACACACACACACACACACACAAAGGGACACAGCGGGAGGTTGTTTTTCCGTGCTGTGCTGTGCTGTGTGTGTGTGTGTGTGTGTGTGTGTGTGTGTGTGTGTGTGTGTGTGTGTGTGTGTGTGTGTGTGTGTGTGTGTGTGTGTGTGTTTTTGTTGTTTATGGTGTGTGGGTGGGTTTGTGTGTATAGGGGGGTTGGTGTGTGTGTGTGTGTGTGTGTGTGTGTGTGTGTGTGTGTGTGTGTGTGTGTGTACTGTAATTTACACTATCTGGAATCCCCTACAGCTCTCTCTCTCTCTCTCTCTCTCTCTCTCTCTCTCTCTCTCTTTCTCTCTCTCTCTCTCTCTCTCTCTCTCTCTCTCTCTCTCTCTCTCTCTCTCTCTCATCTTTTCCTTCCCTTTCACTCTCTTACTCACTAACTGGTTCTCCTTTTCTCCTCTTCTCTCCTCTTCTCCTTTTCTGATTCCTCCTCTTAAATTGACCTCTTTACCTCCCTTTCTCCTTCTCCCCTTTTGTTCCTTCCTCCTCCACTTCCTCATCTTTTCCTTCCTTTTCACTCTCTTACCCACTCACCAATCTTCTTTTTCTCCTCTCCTCTGGTCTTCTCCTTTTACATCAACTTCTTTACTTCCCTTTCCTTTCTGTCCTTTTTCTTCCTTCCTCCTTGTTCCTTTCCTATAACCATTTCATCCACCTCTTTTATGTCCTCCTCCTCCTCCTCCTCCTCCTCCTATTTCCTCATCTCCATTCCACCTTCCCTCCTCACCCATTCCATTTTCCCTTCCCTCATACAAGCGTCATTCCAGAAGTGCCCATCCATCCTTCTTCCCCTCACAGGTGAAGCAACTCTAATTAATTACACGTGACAACAGGTGACCAGCGCGCCGTGACGTAGGGTTATTCGAGGAGGAGGAGGAGGAGGAGGAGGAGGAGGAGGAGGAGGGAGGGAAGGACAAAAGAGCAGGAAGAGAAAGGGAACTAAGGAGGTTACGGAAATGGGAGAGAGAGAGATGAGAGGAAAGAAAAGGATAATTGGCGAGGTGAGAGGAAAGAGAAGTGAACGAGGAGGAGGAGGAGGAGGAGGAGGAGGCTCTGATTAACCAACTCATCAAAGTTTGTTGCATCATACTCTGAAACTTTCCCGGCTGAGGAGGAAAGATATGCTGCCCTGCCCCTGTACACAACGCCCCTTCCTCTTCCTCCTCTTCCTCTTCCTCTTTTTCCTCTCTCTTTTCCTCCTCTTCCTCTTCATTTTCCTCCTCCTTCTCTTCCTCTTCATTTTCCTCCTCCTCCTCTTTCTCTTACTTTTCCTATTTCTTTTCTTCCTCTTTATTTTCCTCCTCCTCCTCTTCCTCTTATTTTTCCTATTCCTTTTCCTTCTGTTCCTCTTCATACTCGTTCTTTTCCTCCTCTTTCTCTTACTTTTTCTTATTTTCCTCTTATTTTTCCTCCTGTTTCTCTTCATTCTCGTTCTTTTTCTCCTCTTCCTCTTCCTCCCCTTCATTTTCCTCCTCTTCCTCTTCATCCTCGTCCTATTCCTCCTCTTCTCCTTTCTTTTTCACAATGTCTCTTCGTCCTCTTCCTTCTCCTCTTTCCCTTCCAAAATGCTTCTTCTTTTCCACAATTTCCTCTTCTTCCTTTTCCTCTTCCTTTTCCCTTTCCTTTTCTCCTGTTCCTCTTCATGTTCGTCCTTTCCCTCCTCTTCCCCTTCTTTCTTTTCCACAATCTCTTCCTCCTCTTTCCCTTCCAAAATCTTCTTCTTTTCCACAATTTCCTCTTGTGTCCACTCTTTCCTCTGTCGTTTTCACAAGTTATCTTCCTTTTTTTTCTCCATTTTCTTCCTCCTCCTCCTCCTTCAGTTCTATTTCCGACTTTTCCTCTTCCTAGTTTTTCCCCTTTCCCTCTTCCACCTTTTGTTCTCTTTCTCTTTCTCCTCTTCCGTATCTTTTGTTTTGTTATCTCCCTCTTCCTCCTCCTCTTTTCTTTTGTCTTATTCCCCTCCTCCCCCTCCTCCTCCTTCTCGTGAAACCAAACAGTCTCTTATATAACCTCCTACCTCTCCCCTCTATACAATATCCTCCTCTAACTACTAAATGATCTCTCTCTCTCTCTCTCTCTCTCTCTCTCTCTCTCTCTCTCTCTCTCTCTCTCTCTCTCTCTCTCTCTCTCTCTCTCTCTCTCTCTCTCTCTCTCTCTCTCTCTCTCTCTCTCTCTCATCCTACACGAAGACTCAAAACATTATACACATCACCACCACTATCATCACCACCACCACCACCACCACCATCACCACCACCACCATTTTTCTTCCCCGGCGCAATACAAGACAACACCAACAAAACACAGAACCCTTGAAATTAATCTTCCACATTCCCAAGTTCTCATCTCCATCTGAATTATATATATTACAAACACCACCACCATCATCACCACCACCACCACTGTCACCATTACCCCATTCATCACCACCAAACAATATCACACAACACAAACACCACATTATGCCCCGTTGATGGTTCCTTTCTCTTTTGCTTGCCTTTCCTTTATTCCGCCTCATCTTCCTTCTCCTTCCTTCCCTTTCTCCCTCCTTCCCTCCTTCCCTTCTTCCCTTGTCATAGCATTTTCTTCCTCCAAGTCTCATTCTCCATGCCATCATGTTACGACACACACACACACACACACACACACACACACACACACACACACACACACACACACACACACACACACACACACACAGTTTCATTATTTCAAACACTGTAATTCGATGCCGTCCTCATGAAACCCACACATTCTCTCTCTCTCTCTCTCTCTCTCTCTCTCTCTCTCTCTCTCTCTCTCTCTCTCTCTCTCTCTCTCTCTCTCTCTCTCTCTCTCTCTCTCTCTCTCTCTCTCTCTCTCTCTCTCTCTCTCTCTCTCTCTCTCTCTCTCTCTCTCTCTCTCTCTCTCTCTACCACTAACACAACACACACGCCACTCACCACACACACACACACACACACACACACACACACACACACACACACACGGTCAAGAAATTCCACTGTACCATTCACAGCCATGACAACAACAACAACAACAACAACAACAACAACAACAATAATGACAACACATGCTTCACCTCCACCAAAATCACCCAAACAATTTCACTTCATCATATCATTACCAGGACCAATAAACATCAACTCCACCCAAGCAACCACACCACACACCACCTCCACCCTCACCACCAAGCTCCACATCACTTCCACACTACCACACTACCTCAGGACCCCTACACACCACCTGCCCTTCACCACCACACCACAACCTACCTCCACTATAGCCACAACACCACACCCCGCCTCCACCCTCACAACCACACACTCCACACCACCACCAGCATGGGAGGCAACAGTGGCTGACTTGAGAGGCGTAATCAATAGCCATCTACTCCACCTGCCCACCCACCACCAGCTTGCCAGCCAGCCAGACAGCCAGCCAGCCAGACAGACAGACAGCCAGCCAGCAAGGCAGCCAGTCAGTCAGCAAGCCAGCCAGCCAGCCAGCCAACCAGCCAGCTAACCAGCCAGCCAGCCAGCCAGAGAGCCAACCAACCAACCAGCCAGCCAACCAGCCAGTCAGCCAGCTAGTCAGCCAGCCAGCCAGCCAACCGCCAGCCAGCCAGAGAGCCAACTAACCAACCAGCCAGCCAACCAGCCAGTCAGCCAGCTAGTCACCCAGCCAGCCAGCCAGCCAGCCAGCCAGAGAGCCAACCAACCAACCAGCCAGCCAACCAGCCAGTCAGCCAGCCAACCAGCCAGTCAGCCAGCTAGTCACCCAGCCAGCCAGCCAGCCAGCCAGCCAGAGAGCCAACCAACCAGCCAGCCAGCCAGCCAGCCAGCCAGAGAGCCAACCAACCAACCAGCCAGCCAACCAGCCAGTCAGCCAGCTAGTCAGCCAGCCAGCCAGCCAGCCAACCAGCCAGCTAACCAGCCAGCCACCCAGCCAGACAGCCACCCACCCAGCCAGCCCGCCACCCAGCCAGACAGCCAGCTAGCCAGCCAGCCAACCAGCCAGCCAGCCAGCTATTCAGCCAGCCAGCCAGCCAGAGAGCCAACCAACCAACCAGCCAGCCAACCAGCCAGTCAGCCAGCTAGTCAGCCAGCCAGCCAGCCAGCCAGCCAGAGAGCCAACCAACCAACCAGCCAGCCAACCAGCCAGACAGCCAGCCACCCAGCCACCCAGCCAGCCAGCCAGAGAGCCACACAACCAGCCAGCCAACCAGCCAGTCAGCCAGCCAGTCAGCCAGCTAGTCAGCCAGCCAGCCAGCCAACCGCCAGCCAGCCAGAGAGCCAACTAACCAACCAGCCAGCCAACCAGCCAGTCAGCCAGCTAGTCACCCAGCCAGCCAGCCAGCCAGAGAGCCAACCAACCAACCAGCCAGTCAGTCTGCCAGCAAGCCAGCCAGTCAGTCAGCAAGCCAGCCAGTCAGCCAGCAAGCCAGCCAGTCAGCCAGCAAGCCAGCCAGTCAGCCAGCCAGCATGCCAACCAGCCAGACGACCAGTCATCCGGCTAGCCAGCCAGCCAGTCAGCCAGCGAGCCAGTCAGCTACGAAGACAAACAGAAAGCTTTACAGCCAGCCAGACAGACAAACAGACAAACGAGGCAGACAGTCAGTCACTCAGCTATTCTGCCAGCAAATCAATCAATCAGCCTGTCAGCTTGCATGCCAAGCCAGCCAGTCCCCGTTGTAAGTCAGCCAGAAAGCGCCTTGTTAGAAATGTCATCCATCAAGACAACTTCCACGCCGTCATCCCTAGAGTTCTTGTGTCATCAGCCCACCAGCCAACCACACTTAAAGACCCCAGTTACACTAGACGCGCAGATACAAATAACAACATACTTACCTACATGACTACATACATAATTACATACACACAAATACTACACAAACTCACTTACATACACACACCTACAATTTCCACCCACACCCACAAAAGCACAAACATAAATACACAATGTAAATCCATCTCCTCCTCTCTCTCCAAATCGCCGTCTTAATCCCTCCCTCCTCCCTCTCCTCTGACCCCTCCCGCAGAGGTAGGAAACTCACTGCCAAAAGGCGTATCGTTTTCGTACTTTTCGCGAAGTGAAACTCACAGGGAGCGGGCATCGTGTTTTCATGCTTTTCGCAGGCTTTCTACAGGGGGGGCAGGCATCATGTTCCCTTTCTCGCGGCAACGGGAGCGGCGAGCCCTCTCCGGCTTGCCTCTCGCACCTCTCTTTGTTTACCGTTGAAATATTAACTCGCCTGAACTCCCACACAGGAATGTAATCTTAATATGAATCTGCGGCGCGCGCGCCCTGAGAGAGAGAGAGAAAACAAGACAGTGCCAGTTAGAGACGAGAGAGAGAGAAAAGAAAGAGAAGCGAGAAAGAAAGAGAGAGAGAGAGAGAGAGAGAGAGAGGAAAGACAGAATTGAGATTCATTTCATTCACATTGATTCTTCGGTGAGCAGGGAAAGAAAAGAGGAAGGAAGAAGGAGAGAAAAGAGAAGAGAAGAGGAAGAGAGAGAAGAGAGGAAGAAGAGTGGGAATGATATCACGTACTCTTTTTTTTTAATTCATCACCACCACCATCACCACCATCACCACCACCAACCCTACACATCTCCCCTCTCACCACCCTTTCCTACTTCAATACCCAATACCTCAACACCAAAATATCACCACCGCTTCCATCACCACCATTCTGTTTATTCAACTTTAAAGACACGCATAAGTCTTCTAACCACCACCACCACCACCACCACCACCGCCTCCACCACCACCACCGCGACGTCAACACCACTATTATCACCACCACCAGCACGCTATTCCCACATTCTATCACCACTTTGCTCTCGTTCACCACAAAACTACCCTAACCACCACCACCACCTCCATCACCACCACAACCACCAAAATGTCCTTCACCGCCCCCACCACCATCATCACCTCCCTTACCACCACCAATAACACAATCACCACCACCATCACCACCACAACCACCAAAATGTCCTTCACCGCCCCCACACCCATCATCACCTCCCTTACCACCACCAATAACACAATCACCACCACCATCACCACCACAACCACCAAAATATCCTTCACCGCCCCCACCACCATCATCACCTCCATTCCCACCACCAATAACACAGTCACCACCACCATCACCACCACAACCACCAAAATGTCCTTCACCGCCCCCACCACCAACATCACCTCCATTCCCACCACCAATAACACAATCACCACCACCATCACCACCACAACCACCAAAATGTCCTTCACCGCCCCCACCACCATCATCACCTCCCTTACCACCACCAATAACACAATCACCACCACCATCACCACCACAACCACCAAAATGTCCTTCAGCGCCCCCACAACCATCATCACCTCCATTCCCACCACCAATAACACAATCACCACCACCATCACCACCACAACCACCAAAATGTCCTTCACCGCCCCCACCACCATCATCACCTCCACTACCACCACCATTAATACAATCACCACCACCTCCGCTACCATCATTACCAACACCATTACGACCACTATCACCACCATCATCACCACTCCACAACGCCACTAATGGAAAAAAGGGGTGAATATATGAATGAGTGAGTGAGTGAGAAAATGAGTAGAAAAGTGAGTAAGCGAGAAAGGGAATAAGTGAATTAGTGAGTAAAGAAGGAAGGGAATGAGTGAGTGATGGAAAGAGTAAAAGAAGAAGGAAAGAAATGAGAAAATGGATGAAAGAGTGAGTGTCGAAGGAAAGGAATGAGTAAGCGAGCAGGCAGGGAGTGGTGAATGCGTAGTGACCTTGACCCGTCACGCCCCAAACTCTCACTCACACACTCACTCACTCGCTCGCTCGCTCGCTCTCACCACACACATCTCTGTAATGACCCGCTCCGCCCCGCTTCACCTCTCTCTCTCTCTCTCTCTCTCTCTCTCTCTCTCTCTCTCTCTCTCTCTCTCTCTCTCTCTCTCTCTCTCTCTCTCTCTCTCTCTCTCTCTCTCTCTCTCTCTCTCTCTCTCTCTCTGTATTACTTCTAGTGTCATAAATCTGTCTTTTTTTGTCTGTCTGTCTGTCTCAGTTTTTGGTTCATCTCTCTCTCTCTCTCTCTCTCTCTCTCTCTCTCTCTCTCTCTCTCTCTCTCTCTCTCTCTCTCTCTCTCTCTCTCTCTCTCTCTCTCTCTCTCTCTCTCTCTCTCTCTCTCTCTCTCTTCTTTTTTTTCTTTCCTTCTTCTCTCCATATACCATTTTCTTTTCCTTTCCTCCTTTCCTTTCCTTTTCTCTCCCCTTTTCTCTCTCTTTCCTCCTGATCTCTGTTTCTTCCTCCATACATCCTTTCTTTCTCTCTACCCTTGTTCCTCTCGATACGTGGCAGGGTTTCTTTCCTCCTCCTCCTCCTCCTCTTCCTCCCCTATTTCCGTTTCTTCCTCCATCTCTCCCTCCCTATATCCGTTTTTCCTCCATTTCTCCCGTCCCATTTCCGCGTCTTTCTCTGACCCTCCCTCCCTCCTTCCCTTCCTCTCTTCTCCCTTTAACTCTCCATATCACTGTTTTTTTTCCTCTCCCTCACTTCCTCCCTTTCTTCAATAATTTCCCTGTCTCTCCCTTGCTATCTAAATTAATCTTAACATTTCTTCCAATCTCTTCTTGTTTATTTCCTCCATGCCTCCCTATATTTTCTTTACATGTGTTTTCTTTATTTTTCTCGTTTTTTTTTCTTTTAGCGTTTTTTTTTTCTCTTCTTCCATTCTTCCTTTCCTATTTTTCTTTCCTAATATTTTCACTTTCCGTCTTTCTCCTCTTCCCTTTCTTACCTCCTTCCCTAACCTACTTTTTACCCTTCCTTCTTTACTTCCCTTCCTTCCTCTTCCCTTTACTTCTACTCTCCTTCCTTTCCTCCTCTCTCTCTCCTTCCTTTACTCTCTTCCTCCCTCCTTCCCTTCCTTCTAATCTCTCATCTTTTTTCACCCCTTCCTCTCTCCCTCCTCTTCCTTCTCAATCCCTTCTTCCTACCCCCTCTTCCCTTCTTCATCTTTTCATTCCTCTCTCTCCCTTCATTCCTTCCCTCTCTCTCTCTCCCCCTCTCCTCACTACACCAATATCTCCGTCCCCCTTTCTCCCCTTCCCCTTCCTTCTCAATCCCTTCTTCCCACCCTCCCTTCCCTTCCTCACCTTTTCCTTCCTCTACTATCCCTTCACTCCTTCCCTCTCTCTCCCTCACTCTCCTCACTACACCCCCTTTCTCTTCCTCCTCCTCCCCCTCCCCTCCCCGTCAATACCCACAACAAATCCCTCGTCGTTGGATCTGTTTACTGTTTTCTAACTGGACGATTCTTCAGGGCAACGACCTTGTTTATAGCGACCACTATGACGACCCTCAACGCAGGATTTATTACACGGCTCCTTCCTCCCCTCACCTGCCTTCCCCTTCCTTCCCCTTACCTGCCATGCCTCTCTTCCCCTTCCCTCCCTTTTCCTTTCCTTAACTATCCCTTCCTCTCCCTTCGCTTACTTTCCCCTCACCTTACCCTAACATGTTTTCCCCTCACTTTTTTTTTTTTTTACCTTCTCCTTAACTTTCACTCCCTTCCCCTCACCTGTCTCATTCTTACCGTCCTCTTACCTTCTCCTTCCCCTCCCTTCACCTGCCCTTCCCCTTCCTTCCCCTTACCTGCCTTACCTTTACTTCCCCTTCCCCTCCCTTCACTTGCCTTCCCCTTACCTGCCTTCCCCTCCCTTCTCCTTCCCTCCCGTTTCCTTTCCTTAACTATCCCTTAATTCCTCTCCCTTTGCTTGCTTTCCCCTCACCTTACCCTAAACTCCCTTCCCCTCACCTGCCTCAATCTTACCACCCCCTTACCTTTCCCTTCCCCCTTCCCTTCACTTGCAATCCCTTCTCTTCAACTTCCCTTTCTTTCCCTTTATCTTCCCCTCCCTTCCCATCGCCGCCCTTATCTTTCCCCTTTTCTTCACCAAACGATTCTCCTCACCTATCTATCTCCTTCCTCTTTCCCCTTCTTCCTTCCCTTCCTTCTCCACCTCACCTAACCTTCCCTTAACTTCCCCTTCCCCCCTTGCCTTCTTTCCCCGCTGACGTCGAGTAAACTTTGCGACAAACGCGAGCACCGGGAATAAAGAATGAGCGAGATGATTACAAAGTTGTGAATGAATGATAACAATAACTATAACAATAACAATGATAATAGTAATAGTAGTAATAATAACGCGGTTCCCTTTATTCTACTACTACTACTACTACTACTACTACTACCACTATTTCTCTTCTAATTATGAATCTGAATCTTGGGGTTTTAGTACCGGCCAAAATGGGACAGATGGCGCCCTCTTCCTCTCGCCCCTTTTGCCCCCTACTCTCTCCCCCCCTCCCCCTCCCCCCCACCAGCTGTTCATCCTCCCATGCTGGCGGTCGATGGATGGGCTGGGGGGCGGGGGAGGATGAATCAAGGTTACTCAGGCCCACGTTCACCTCTGTGTCCAAGGGTAGCAAGGGTGTTATTCGCCAGTTGCTGCCGGTTAAAAGGTTAAAAGAGACGGAGATGTGCACCGGAGTATTAGTGCAGTGTGGGATTTATTGTGGGGTTTAATTTTAAGGTATTTTTTGTTACTGTTACTACTACTGCTACTACTACTACTTCTACTATTACTGCTACCATTGGCACTACTATTACTATTACTACTACAATTACTACCTCTGTTATTATTATTTCTACTGCTACTGTGGTTTTTGTTATACTTAATTCTCCTAGTAAAAAAAATACTAAGACTACTACCATCAAAACTACAGCTTCTCCTACTCCTCCTCCTCTTCCTACTACTACTACTACTACTACTACTACTACTACTACTACTTTCACCACTACCACGACTCTCCCTCCTCCTTCTCCTCCTCCTACTACTACTACTACAACGACTACCACCACCACCACCACCACCCCCACTACCACTAACTACCACTACTACCATACCAACCACCACTGCTCGTACTGCCCCAACCACCATCAGGGGCAGCCGTTACACCCTCGGAACACAACAATATCCTGTGTTTCGCCTATTGATCGCTGATGCTCCTCCATACCCTCCATTGTTCGCGAGGGCCTTCATTTCGGGCTTAAGTTCAATAACGTCGGGGATTCATTCAAGTTTGCGTGTGCGACCTTAACCTACGTATGTGTGTGTGTGTGTGTGTGTGTGTGTGTGTGTGTGTGTGTGTGTGTGTGTGTGTGTAGTAATGCTTGGGTAAGGGGTCGTTTCCGTGTCTGTGTGTGTGTGTGTGTGCCATGTGCGTGAGTTGATATCGTAGAAGGTACACATACATACATACTTACATACATACATACATACACATGCATACAAGCCTGCCTATACACAGACTGGCAAACATACAGAGAGACAGAAAGACAGAAATTATGAGAAGACAAACCCATGCCAACACTCACTCACAAATACCCACACCCACTCCCACCCACCCACATCCACATCCACACCCACCCTCACCAATACCCACAAACATCCACATCCACAAACACCCATCGGCCCAAACACACACACACACACACACACACACACACACACACACACACACACACACACAAAACCTTCCTTCCTCCCCCCACACACACCTCCCCTCCCCCACACACATGCACACACACACACAGGCACACCCCACAATCCGTAAGTCGTGTGATGGTATTAATCTGGTCAAGCTGTCCTGTGACCTTGCTGCTTAGTGACCCCGTGTGTGTGTGTGTGTGTGTGTGTGTGTGTGTGTGTGTGTGTGTGTGTACACACACACACACACACACACACACACACACACACACACACACACACACACACACACACCAGCCCGTCGCAGGACCCCGTTAAGAGTTTTTCCTTTAAAGATTATTTGTGAGACAAATTATATGGAGCCTCGAGGGATCAGGTGCAGTGGGGGGGGGGGATGGGGGAAGGACGTGTAGGTGCCCGGCGGCTTTTGCGTCACCAGGACGACACTTGATACGCCACACATATGGACGCCACGCCGCTGCGGCCCTTCAGTATACCTCCCTGGAAGTCAGGAGAGGAGAAGGAGGAGGAGGAGGAGGAGAAGGAGGAGGGAGTCTGGGCAAGTTCCTGCTTCCCTGTGTACAGTTACGGCGCGAAGGATATCTGTGCAGGACACTAGAAGGAACCGACCTGCCCGTCACCTTGGGCCGCTCACCTGATCGACCCCTCACCTCCCCTCCCTCCCGACGACTCACCTATCTTCAGCTTGAGGTCTCCGGAGAGCGAGTGTCTGAGGGCTGTGAACATGGTGGCGGTGGTCAGCGGCACCGGTCACTGCCCACCCATGGGCGGAGGGATCACGGGGCACGGGCGCGGAGCACGGGTGCGGAACACGAACGAGGAACACCCGGGCAGCACAGCACTTCGCCGCCGCCAGTCAACACCAACCGACCAGATGTTCCAGCCGACACCTCGCAGCACCTCGCCCGCGCCTGCCACACGCCGCCACACGCACACCTCAGCGCCTTTGTCGACGGTTCTGCTACGCCTCAGGCCGCCCCAAGCCTTGTTCAGAGCCACGGACAGCCGTCAGGGGAGCAGGGCCGCGGGTGGGCAGGGCAGCAGGGCACGCGGGGCTTGGGCACGCTGCCACATGCAGGGTCGTGTCACGTGAAGGAAGCCGCGAGTTGCCGGCGCTTGTTTATCGCTGCGTGGCGCGGGCGGCGGCGGGCACGCTGCCCTCCTCGCGAGAGGATGTGTCAGGCTTCGAGGTTTCTGCGCAACATTCACGTTTTCCAGAGGTTTCGGTACTCCGGGGCACCAATATCTCGGGCACGTCCATCACGGCCTCGACGGGCCGCCACGACCCTCGGTGGTTCCCCTCGTTGCCGCGGGACTCACGTGGCGCTGTAGTACATTCCTACGAGATCAATAGAGATTGACGAAGGAGGTAAATATCTCCGAGGAGGCATGAGTGTCTCCTGGCCACTAAGCGTGTGGCCCTGAGGGGAGGGACAGCGCCAAGGAGGCAATTGTCCGAGGGGAGACGGTAGGTAAGCAGCTGACAAAACTGGTTGTGAAGGAAAGTGGCGACGGCGAGGGGAGGCTGACGAGGGCCAGGCAGGCTAGGCGCACTCCGGCAGCAGTGCCAGTGTGCCCTCCGCCGCCGTGGGGGAAGGACGCGAAGGGCACACCTCTTCGCAGGACACAGGGGCGACGCTCCACGCCTCCCGTGCCACCCACGCACGCACACACGCACACACACATACACACAAAATATATAAAACGTCCACGACACCCAGACACGCCACAACGCCATAACGAGCACTGCACAATAACGGTAATGCACGCCCCGGATTCGTCATATTCAGCCACACGCGAACCACGACGCAAAACGCCTCACACACACACACACACACACACACACACACCATAAGTTAACACACCCCACGTCCGAAAGGGAAAAGGAAAAAGAGGGAGAGAGGAAAAACTGAGAGAGAGAGAGAGAGAATTTAGGTAATCGTTCCCAGGAATCACTTTAGCCCTTTATGGCATACCTTAGTTCCGGGTATTCCTCTCTCTCTCTCTCTCTCTCTCTCTCTCTCTCTCTCTCTCTCTCTCTCTCTCTCTCTCTCTCTCTCGCTCTCTCTCTCTCTGTGTGTGTGTGTGTGTGTGTGTGTGTGTGTGTGTGTAGAGCCCCAATTTGATGTTGATCGTACTAGAGAGAGAGAGAGAAATGAAAGGTAACTTTAAGCCTTCCGTGAGTCTCTTAAAGCTGAGTTCCACCACCACCACTATCACCATCACCAACCACCACCATCACCACCACCACCACTACCACCAGCGATAACAACACCATAAGAATACTGATAAAAACATAAAAACAAGGAACTCACACTCGTACTAACTTAATATCTTACTACACACGTCTAGTTTTAATCCTAACACTCCCTACGGGTCTTAGATAACACGCCCACTTTACAGGGAAGGGTTTAGAGGGGGTCATAAAAATCCCAGCGTTACCCTCTTCGTCATCAAAGAAAATGGTCGATGCGTACGTTTTCTTCTGAGGCAGCGCTCGTTTTCTTCGGGTTGCAGCGGAAACTACTCTCGATTAACGTTGTGGCTAAGGGGAGAGCGATGGAGGTTAAAGAAGAAAGGAAAGAAGAGGAAGAAGAAGAGGAGGAGGAAGAAGTAGAAGAGAAGAAGAACAGGAAGAAGAGGATGGTGATGAAGAAGAGGAAGAAGAGGAGGAAATAGAAGAGAGGAAGAGGATGAAGAAGAGGAAGGAGGTTATCGTTTCTGGGTCTTCTTCCTCTTCCTCTAATTGCTTTTCTCTTCCTTTTCCTCTTGTCTATTTTCCTCTTCCTCCTACTTATTTTCTCTTCCCATTTCTCCAACTTCTCTTCTCTTCCTCTTTCTCCAACTTCTCTTCTCTTCCTCTTCCTCCATCTGCCTTTATCTTCCTCTTTCTCCAACTTCTCTTCTCTTCCTCTTTCTTCAACTTCTCTTCTCTTCCTCTTTCTCCAACTTCTCTTCTCTTCCTCCTTCAACTTCTTTTCTCTTCCTCTTTCAACTTCTATTCTCTTCCTCCTTCAGCTTCTTTTCTCTTCCTCTTTCAACTTCTATTCTCTTCCTCCTTCAGCTTCTGTTCTCTTCCTCTTCCTCTAATTCTTCTTATTTCCTTCTTTTTTTCGTCTTTTCTCTTCTTTTCCTTCTACTTTTTCTCACTTAGCGCGTTACCCCTCTACTAATTACACTCTTTATCTTTTTCCTCTCCTTCTTCTCTTTCTCTTTTATTCCCCTATTTCTTATTTCAGTTTCTTCCCTCACGTTTATATTTCCTTATATTTTTCTTCTTCTTCTTCTTCTTCCTTTTCTTCAGTCCCCCTTTCTATTATCTATACTTTTCAATCTACCTTCTCCTTATTCCCTCCTTTCTTATTTTTCCTTCCTTCACTAATACATTTTCACACTTGCTATCTATTTATATTCTTCCCCTTCCTTCCTTAATCCTTTCCTTGTGTTCATTTCTTTCAACTTCTTTCTTCTTAATTTCTACTCCTTCCCTTCCTCCTTTTTTTATCCCATTATTCCGCTTCTTTTTCCCCTCCGTATATTTCCTTGTTTACCCGTTCCTCGCCGTCTTCCCCTTCTTCACTTCCCTTCTTCTTCCCCTCCTTCATCAGTCATTGTTAGCGGGCCGCCCTTCCCCCTCCAAATTACTATTCCCAGGAGTCCTACAGGGGTCCTTCTCTCCTTCCGCCCCTGTCCTCAACCTCACCCTGCTCCCTACCAACTGTTCTCACTCCTCCGCCCCCCTGTCCCCTGCCAACACAAGCCTCTGTCCTCCGCTCCCGTCCCCTGCCTTGGTTCCACTCTCAAATCACAGTCAAATTATCGCCATGCTCTCCGTATCTCTCTCCCTCTCTCCCCTTTCCCGATGCATTCCTAAGCCTTCCCTTCCGTCTGAAATTATATTAGTGTTCCTTCCCTTTCTCTACCTTCCTTCGCTTCCCTTCCTCTTCCTTCTTTCCCTTCTTCCTTACCTGAGTCTCCCTTTCCACTCCTGTTCCTATTCCGGCTCTGTCTCGTTTTCTTCTGTCCTAATCACATATTTATTCATTCTTTGTCCATCTCTTTTATTCCTTTTGTTCACTCCTGTCCTTATTCTGTTCTTTCTGTCTTTCTTTTTCGCTCTAAAATCATCCCTATCCTCTCCCTTCCTCTATTCTTCCTTCTGTTTCTTTCCTTCAGCCTCAAATCTTCAATCTTTTCCTCTCGTTGTCCTTCCTTTCTATTCCCTCTGTCAATTCCTGCTCTTTTCTCTGTTCTTGCTATTTTTCCTTTCTCCCTCAATCATATCTCCATCACCTCCCCTTTCCTCCCTTCCTCTATTCCTCCCTTTGATTCTCTTCCTCTATCCCCTTTCCATTTCCAACCCTGTCATAAACGATGCTTGTCAATTCCCATTCCCTCCCATGTCACAGCTTATTCCCATCCCTTTCCATCATCTTCTATTCCTTATTCCCTTCTTTCTTTTATTTTCCGTTCCTTGTCTAATTCCACCCTCTGTCATCCACTGTCCCTATTCCTGTCTGTTTCATGTCCCTTTCTGTCCCATAACACGCTCGACTACCCTCCCTTCCTCCAATTCCTTCCCTTTCCTAACTCAATTCCCTTCTGTCCACCAATGTCGCCATCCCTGTCTGTTTCAACTTCCCTTCTGTTCCATAACGCACTCGAATACCTGGCCTTCCCCTCCCTTTCTCCACTTTCCTTTTCTCCCTCCCTCTTCCATCCTTCGTTCCCCTTCTCCTTCCTTCTTTCACTCCCCTTCTTCTCCCTTCTCCCATTTCCCTTCCTCTCCCTTCTCCCATTCCCCTTCCCATTCCTTCTTTCACTCCCCTTCTCCTCCCTTCTCCCATTTCTCTTCCTCTCCCTTCCTCCATTTCCCTTCCTCTCCCTTTTTCCATTCCCCTTCCCCCATCCTCTATTTCCCTTCCCTTTCCTATTTCCTTTCTATTTCCCGCTGTTTCCTATATCCATCAGTTCCTTCTATCCATGTCGCCTTCCTTTCTGTCCTAAATAACACCCATACCTCCTCCCTTTTTCCCCTTTCCCTTCCCTTTCCCACCTTCTGCCTCTTTATTCCTCCCATGTCTGCCTATATCCATCCCTTCCCCCTATCCATGTGACCTTCCATACTGCGCCAAATAACACCCATACGTCTTTCCTCTCCGTCCCTTCCTCAATTCCCTTCCCGCTCTCCCCACGTTAACCTATGTCCACCCTGCCCGCCCGCCGCCGTGTCCCCTTCCCCTGTCACCTACCTGGAGATGGGGAGCGCGTGTCTCTGGAGGGCTCGGAGGATGTCCTTTCCCCAATCTTCTTTCTGAGAACATCCAAGTCGAAGGGATTGTGGATGCTGTGATCCACGCTGCGACTCTTGCCCCTGAAACGTAAGGTAAGGTAAGGTAAGATAAGGTAAGGTAAGGTAAGGAAAGTTTAGTTAAGGTATGGTATGGTATGGTATGGAAAGGTAAGGTAAGGTAAGGTAAGGTAAGGTAAGGAGTGAGGTAACCTAATCTAATGAAGGATAGAGTAAGGTAAGTTAAGGTAAGGTAAGAGTGAGGTAACCTAACCTAATGAAAATTAAGATAAGGTAAGGTAAGGTAAGGTAAGGTAAGGTAAGGTAAGGTAAGGTGAGGTAAGGTAAGGTAAGGTAAGGTAAGATATGGTAAGGTAAGGTATGGTAAGGTAAGGTAAGGTAAGGTATGGTAAGGTAAGGTAATATATGGTAAGGTAAGGTATGGTAAGGTAAGGTAAGGTAAGGTAAGGTAAGGTATGGTAAGGTAAGGTAAGATGGTAGATGAGTAAGGTGGAGTGGAGGTAAGGTGGAGTGGGTATGGTAAGGTAAAGATGGGTATGGTAAGGTATGGTGTGGTGTGGTGTGGTAAGGTATGGTAAGGTAAGGTAAGGTAAGGTAAGGTATGGTAAGGTAAGGTAAGGTAAGGTAAGGTATGGTAAGGTATGGTAAGGTAAGGTAAGGTAAGGTATGGTAAGGTAAGGTAAGGTAAGGTAAGGTAAGGTAAGGTAAGGTAAGGTAAGGTAAGGTAAGGTAAGGTAAGGTATGGCAAGGTAAGGTATGGTAAGGTATGGTGGGTAAGGTAAAATGTAAGGTAAGGTATGGTAAAGGTAAGGTAAGGTAAGGTAAGGTAAGGTAAGGTATGGTAAGGTAAGGTAAGGTAAGGTATGGTAAGGTATGGTAAGGTAAGGTAAGGTAAGGTAAGGTAAGGTACGGCGAGACAAGATAAAGTGAGGTGAGGCAAAGTATCTACGGAAAGGTAAGTTAAGGTCCGTGAAAATAAGGTAAGGTTAGGTAAGTCTACGCAAGTTAAGGTAAAAAAAAAGTAAAATAGAAGTAAACAAGAAGAGAATGAGTACGGAAGGTTAAAATAAAGTCAGTCAAGGCAAAGAGAAATACAAGAAAAGGGAAGGGAAAGGAAGGGCAGGTTGAAGTGGCGTAAGGTGAGACGAGGAAAAAGGAGACCAGGTGAAATGAGACCAGGTGAGATAATGAACAGGTGAGCCAAGGTAAGGGTAAGGGAAGGCTGAATCAAGGTAAAGCAAGGAGAGTATCAAGCACCGTTGCCATATTATCGTACTCAGAGCATAGTGTTGACGGGTTTCTATCGCGTAACTATTGCCAAGAAACATCAGGAATTAACTATTTTAACGAAACTACAAATTGATCTCGTTACTGTGGCCCAGAAGACAGTTTTTGGGTCGGAAATGGGTAAATGTTAGAGGTTCAGTACGATAATTTTGCAACGTTCGTATCAAGACACCTCTCCACGAACGTTGGCAGACTGTCGTACTCAGCAGCATATACTTTTTATACTATACTTTCTTTTTGTTGCCCTTGAGCTGCTTCCATTGTTGTAAAAAGGAAAAAAAAGGTAGTCTAGCTGATGTACGATAATGTAAGGTAAGGAGGGAAAGGTGAATGTTCAGGTCGAGGTGGTGAATGTTGAGGTGGTGTTGAAAATGATGAGAAATGCTTTGGGAAGGAATGCGTCTAATAAGGGTGTTTGCTTTTGAGTCTCCTTGAAACTCTGCAGCACCGACAGTAATCATTCAGAGCGCGCAGGTGTGGCCCTCAATCAGGAATGTGCAGGTGTAGGAATAGTGCTTGCAAAAAGAGTTATGATACTGATGAAAGGCAACAGTAATAATAATAATAATAATAATAATAATAATAATAATAATAATAATAATAATAATAATAATAATAATGATAATAATGGTTGTAATAATGATGCAGTTAAATCTTAATACTAAATAAAGGGAATAAATAATAATACAATTCTGACAACTTTCAATATTACTTCTACTACAACTACTACTACTACTACTACTACTACTACTACTACTACTACTACTACTACTACGACTACTGCAACAACTTCAAATAAATACCATTACTATATTACGTGGGAGTGGGATATTTTTACACTCACACACACACACACACACACACACACACACACACACACACACACACACACACACACTATCTCCCCTACCACACACGGGAAATAACCTTCTATTAGGGTGAAACATCGCTGCCGTTAAAAGCGATAAGACGCGGGATAAGATAAAGCCAACTTCCGTCGAGAGATTCCTTCCCGTCCAGTCTCTCTCCCTGCCTTTAAAAGATTAAGCGCTCTTTTTTCCCCTTGACCAATCAGAACTCTCTTTCAAAGTCTCGCCGGCCTATGATTGGCTGGGGCGGGGCGGGCGAGAGTGTGTGCTGGCCGTGATGTGTCCTAACTAAACACGGCGTGGGGAGAGCGTAGACTTTTTTCTCTCTCCTCCCTTCCCTGCTCCGAAAAGAGAGGGAGAGATGATCCGCAGTTTAATTGAATAAGTGGAGTCAACCAAACTTTGTGAAGACTCGCTGTGTGTGTGGGATTAATATCTTCACTGGCGAGTTTCCGTGAGATAGACAGACAGGCAGATAGACGGACAGACAGACAGACGGACAGACACACTCTCTCTCTCTCTCTCTCTCTCTCTCTCTCTCTCTCTCTCTCTCTCTCTCTCTCTCTCTCTCTCTCTCTCTCTCTCTCTCTCTCTCTCTCTCTCTCTCTCTCTCTCTCTCGAGTTTAAAAGCAAAAGGAAGAACTTGACCAGAGAAAATTGAAGCTGTTTTAAGGGGATACATTTTTTCACTCACTTTTTCTCGTTTATTTTAAGTCGAAAGAAATAATTATAGATAAGTTATTTTAGATTATTTTAGGGGAACATTCTCTCTCTCTCTCTCTCTCTCTCTCTCTCTCTCTCTCTGTACCGTGACGCAGTATGGAAAGAGGGAGAAGGTGAACAAAGAAGAAAAAACATCGGTCGAGTAAATAATCATATGCAAACAGAACATCTATTGACTTTACTAACAAGCTTCTCGTTCAAGGCGAAAGAAGGGAATAACACAACAAACTTTAGGATATATATTGTAAAGATAGTAAATTGTGGAGGGAAGTGGATAAATATAACCGGCAGAGTAACTTAACATATACATAAAACTAACCTAACCTAACCTAATCTAATCTAACATGCAAGACAAAAGCGGGGATTACTAAGAGGGAGTGGTGTGTGGCGCAGCGAGGGAGGAGGAAGGAGTTAAAAAGAATGCATGGTATCTTATAATATACGGAACCCTAAGCTAACCTAACCTAACCTAACATGCGTCAAAAGCAGGAATTACGAAGAAGGAATTTTATGCTACAGGGAAACGCGTGTGGAGTGTGGCGCAGCGAGGGAGGAGGAGGGGGAGGAGGTATAAAAAGAAATGCATGGTATCTTATAACATACAGAAGCCTAACCTAACCTAACCTAACATGCAAGTCAAAAACAGGAATTACGAAGAAGGAATTTTATGCTACAGGGAAACGCGTGTGGAGTGTGGCGCAGCGAGGGAGGAGGAGGGAATTAAAAAGAATGCATGGTATCTTATAACATACAGAAGCCTAACCTAACCTAACCTAACATGCAAGTCAAAAGCAGGAATTACAGAAAGGGAGTTTTAAGCTACTTTAGGGGAACATATGTGGTGTGTGGCGCAGCGAGGGAGGAGGAGGGAGTAATGAAAGAGTGCATGGTATCTTATAATATACAGAAGCCTAAGCTAACCTAACCTAACCTTACATGCAAGTCAAAAGCAGGAATTACAGAAAGGGAGTTTTAAGCTACTTTAGGGGAACATATGTGGTGTGTGGCGCAGCGAGGGAGGAGGAGGGGGTAAAGAAAGAGTGCATGGTATCTTATAATATACAGAAGCCTAACCTAACCTAACCTTACATGCAAGTCAAAAGCAGGAATTACAGAAAGGGAGTTTTAAGCTACTTTAGGGGAACATATGTGGTGTGTGGCGCAGGGAGGGAGGAGGAGGGGGTAATGAAAGAGTGCATGGTATCTTATAACATACAGAAGCCTAACCTAACCTAACCTAACCTTACATGCAAGTCAAAAACAGGCAAACAATGACACACAGGAAGTACAGAGACGTATTGACTCTGCTAATAAGACGACGAAAGACAAACACTCATCGCGGGGAAGGAAAGGAGGAGAGTGTTCGGCGCGGGGCAAGGTCGTGGAGGAGGCGGTACACGGACGGGGATGAATCGATGTTACAAAGGGTACACACACACACACACGCACCCACCCACCCACACCCACACCCACACACACACTAAGGAAACTCTACCACAGATCTTCGTTGCTTGGAAAGAAAATATTAGTTAAGGAAGACAAGTTTGCAGTGTACTAACATGAGGGAAATGGACGAGGTAGTTAATTAGTTAGTTTTTTTAAGGGTTTAGAGCACACACACACTGGGAAAATAAAGCTCTTCGTTATTTGGAAAGACGGAGTTAGTTTAAGAAGACAAGTTTGCAGTGTGGGAACAAGACGGAGGTGGATAAGTAGTTAGTTATCGGTACTTTCAAGGTTCAGAGCACACACACACACCACAGAACCAAAGGAAACGGTAAGTTCAAGGTAAGGTAAGGTGAGGTGTGAGTTGCAGGCAGAAAAACAAGGTGGATGGATAGAACGAACCAGTATTTAAAAGGGGGAAAAATAGTAAGATAATGTGAGGTAATACAGAACAAGGAGGTGGATGGATAGAACGAAGCAGTATTTAAAAGGGGGAAAAATAGTAAGATAATGTGAGGTAATACAGAACAAGGAGGTGGATGGATAGAACGAAGCAGTATTTAAAAGGGGGAAAAATAGTAAGATAATGTGAGGTAATACAGAATAAGGAGGTGGATGGATAGAATAAATCAGTACTGTAAAGGGTTCAGAGTTCACGTGCTACACAACTGAAGGGACTGAATTTTAAAGCTCTTCGTTATTCAATTATTCACTGTCTTATCTTGAAAGGTTAGTCTTGGGGCGTCAGGAGGATCGGAGCGTGGAGGAAGTGGAGCGAGTAATGGAAGGATCAAGCTGTTAAAGGGTTCAGAGCACACACACTACACTATTAAAGAGACTGACTACCACAGCTTTCGAGGACATGGAAAAACAGATGATTAAAAGGAATATCTAGACGTGTGGATGAAAGAGTCAGAAGAACTGGATAAAGTAGACGAATTAAAGTTTCAAAGGGTTCAGAATACACCCACTACACTATTAAGGGGACTGACTACCACAGCTTTCGAGGATATGGAAAAATAGATGATTAAAAGGAATATCTAGACGTGTGGATGAAAGAGTCAGAAGAATTGGATAAAGTAGACGACGAATTAAAGTTTCAAAGGGTTAAAACTCCATACATTATTATACTATTCAAGAGGTGGATTTCTACAGCTCTCATTGATGTAGAAAAGTTTAAAAAAAAGGAAATGTTTTAGCGTGTGGGTGGGAGAGAACGAAGAATTTTATGAAGTAGAAGACGAATTAAAGTTTCAACGGGTTAAAAATACCTACGTTATTATACTATTCAAGAGGGGGATTTCCATAGCTCTCAATGATGTAGAAAAGTTTAAAAAAAAGGAAATGTTTTGGCGTCTGGGTGAGAGAGTACGAAGGATTTGATAAAGTAGAAGACTAATTAAAGTTTCAAAGGGTTCAGAGCACACACGCTACACTATTAAAGGGACTGACTACCACAGCTGTTGATGACGTAGAAAAAATAGTTAAAGGGGGAAATATTAAGCGAGTCAGAAGGAAGAGGAGGAGGAGGATAAGATACATGGAATATGACAGTTTTAATGGATTCGAGTCGCGCACACACACACACACACACACACACACACACACACACACACACACACACACACACACACACACACACACACACACACACACACACACACATACTATCCTATTAAAAATCCTGATTACTACAACCCTTGAAGATGTAGAAAAATAAGTTGATTAAAGGAGGAAATATTTCGTTGCGTGTGAGGGAGAGAGAACGCAGAGGAAGAGGATAAATAGAATAAGAATTGAAGATACTATAGAAGATGCTGACTTACACAGCCCTCGATGATATTAAAAGAAGTTGAGTAGAGAGTTAAGGAAGCATTTTGGCACGTGGGCGAAGCATTAGGAAAAGGAGGAGGATAAAGAAGAGGGATCGCTGTATTAAAGGATTCAGAGCACACACACTAAACATTTAAAAGGACTGTATACCATGACTTTCGATGACTTAGAAGGTTAATAAAGGAAATGTATTTGTGTGTCGGCGAGGAGTTAGGAGGAGGATAAAGAAGATGGATCAGTGTATTAAAGGATTCAGAGCACACATATTACATACTTAAAAAGACTGAATACCATGACTTTCGATGACTTAGAGAAAAGGTTAAAGAAAGAAAGGTATTGGTGTGTGGGCGAGGAGTTAGGAGGAGGATAAAGAAGAGGGATCAGTGTATTAAAGGATTCAGAGCACACACACTACACATTAAAGAAGACTGAATACCGTGACTTTCAATGACTTAGAAGGTTAATAAAGGAAATGTATTGGTGTGTGGGCGAGGAGTTAGGAGGAGGAAACCAAGAGACAATTCATTAACAAGACACGAAAACAATGAAAAAACAACATATAGGAAAAAAAATACACAGCAGAGAGGGAAAGAAAAGACAAAAGAAAAGAAAACAAAACGAACTTCAATAACAAAAGAAAACAAAAGAGAGAGAGGAAGGAAGGAGAGAAGAGATTGAATACCATACTTTTCAATCACTTATATTACGGATGCATGGAAAAACAGCTTGACAATAGAAGGCAAAAGAAAACAAAAAAGAGAGAGAGGGGAAGAAAATAAGAGATTGAATACCACACTTTTCAATCACTTATATTACGGATGCATGGAAAAACAGCTTGACAATAGAAGAAGGTGGATAATTTAAAAGCCGAGAATCCATCAATATTTTAAAGCGTTTACACTTGCCGCACTACCAAAGGGGACTGGATATCACTTCTCCCGTGTACTCGAATATATATAGAACGTAAATTGGGGCATGTTAGTAGGATCGCAATGTGACGCAAGGAGGATCAGAGAGGAAGTGAATGTATGAATGGGGACAGCGATGAATGGGCAAAACGGGGATACTGGAATCACACACACACACACACACACACACACACACACACAGATGCAATGGGTTCAAATAATTCATATATACCAGACATTCAAATCCCGGCCTGCAATTACACTGTGACACACGCACTTGAAGCTGTTAAATGATTCTCTCTCTCTCTCTCTCTCTCTCTCTCTCTCTCTCTCTCTGTCTCTCGCTCTCTTGACAGACAGTCTGAGAGTGAAAATCAATTCGGTTTCCTGTCTAGTTTCCTCCAAGGATCTGATTCGCTCCCTCCCCCCTGCCCCTTTGTGTGTGTGTGTGTGTGTGTGTGTGTGTGTGTGTGTGTGTGTGTGTGTGTGTGTGTGTGTGTGTGTGTGTCTGTGTGTGTGTGTGTAAGATGAACACCCATTAATTATAACGAACCTATTAAAGTACCTCTCTCTCTCTCTCCTTACCTGTACCTGGGTCGGGGAAGAAAACAAAACAAACAAAAACAAAAACAATTAACAAAAGCAACATCGAAGAAGAAAAACAAAAGGCAACACAAAGGAAGAACAACAACAAAAAAAAGTAACACAAAAACAACAAAAACAAAAGAAACAAACAAACAAACAAACAGTACGAAAAACTCCACTTTGAAAAATAACAACAACAATAGCGTGAAAAATAATGAGAACAAGAAAATGGTAGATATAATGACTACTACTACTACTACTACTACTACTACTACTATTACTACTACTACTACTACTACTACTACTACTACTACTACTACTATTACTACTACTACTACTACTACTACTACTACTACTACTACTACTACCTCTACTACATAAATACACTTGATAAACATGAAAAAATATCTCCTCCTTCCTTAAAAATAAAACAATAACAAGAAGTATAATAATAATAATAATAATAATAATAATAATAATAATAAAAATAACAATAATAATAATAATAATAATAATAACAAAAACAACAACAATGATAAAAACAACATTACTATCAACATCACTACACAAACATACACACACACATACACATACACACACATACACACCTACACAACACAGGTAATACACACACAAGCACACAAACAAACACACATACACAATTATACTGCACAAACACCTGTATAGTACGTCAGTCAGGTGGTTTAAAGCGAAGGGGGGCGAGGGGGATGCGGGGGGGGGGGGGGTTGCGGTAATGGGGGGACGATGGAGGGGGGCGAGGCAAGTGCGGAGAGTTAAAGGTGATGTAAACCCACACAGGTATGTACGCAAGGCCACGGGTGTACACGCATTCACGTACACGGTTTGAGAGAGAGAGAGAGAGAGAGAGAGAGAGAGAGAGAGAGAGAGAGAGAGAGAGAGAGAGAGAGAGAGAGAGAGAGAGAGAGAGAGAATGGAGAGAGAGAGAGAGAGAGTGAGAGAGTTAGAGAGAGAGAGAGAGAGGAGGGAGGAAAGGTCTCTTCAGATTGACAAGCTGTGAAAAGTTATCAACGGTACGGCGAGCAAAGAGGAGGAGGAGGAGGAGGAGGAGGAGGAAGGGAGGTAGAGAGGCAGGGAAGAAGGGAGGGAAGGAGGAGGAGGAAAAGGTAAGGAAAGGAGATAGAAAGTCGGAGAAGAAGGGAGGTAAGGAGGTAGGAGAGAAAGAAGGAGGAGGGAGGAGGAGGAGGAGGAAGAGGAGGAGGAGGAGGAGGATGGAAAAGGTGTACCGCATCTAAGGACGAAGGAGGAGGAAAGGGAGGGAAGGAAGGAGGAAGGAGGAGGAGGAGGAAGGAGGAGGAAGGAGGAGGAGAGGAGAAAGGAGGAAAGAGGAGAGGAAGAGGGAGGAGGAGGGAGGGTAAGGAAAGGTATGTTGCCGCAGTGAGGAGGCAAGGAGGAAAGGAGGAGAAAGAAGGAGAAAAACCTGGAGGGAGGAGGAGGAGGAAACTTGAGGAGGAGGGAGAGAGGAGGAGGAGGGAAGGAGGAGGAAGGAAGGAAGGAAGGAAGGAAGGAAGGAAGGAGGAGGAAGGAAGGAAGGAGGAAACTAGGAGGGAGGGAAGGGGAGGAGGGGAGGGAGGGAGGGAGGGAGGAGAGGAGGAAGGGAAGGAAAGAAGAAAGAAGGAAGGAAGGAGAAAGCAAGGAGGAGGGGAAAAAGGAGGAAACTAGAAAGGGAGGGAGGGAGGGAGGGAGGGAAGGAAGAGAAGCTGGTGGGAAGCAGAGAGGAAGGAAGGAAGGAAGGAAGGAAGGGAGGAAAACCTGGAGGGAGGGGAAGAGGAGGAGGGAAACTAGAAAGGGAAGGAGGGAAGGGAGGGAAGGGAGAGAAACTATGCCGCAGTTGCTAAGGGAGGGAAAGGTAAGGGAGGAGGAGAGAAACATTACTGACATTAGGTAAGACGGTGGAGGAGGAGGAGGAGGAGGAGGAGGAGGAAGGGAGGAGGAGGAAACATGTTACAGTAGGTGACGGGAAGAGAGGAGGAGAGAGAGAAGGAGGAACCTTACAACTTATGGAGGGAGGGAGGGAGGGAAGGGAGGGAAGGGAGATGTACATAGCAATCAGTGAGGGAGGGAAGGGAGGGAAGGGAGGGAGGGAGGGAGTGGCGCCTTTCAACCGTTAATAGAGAAGTGAGGAAGGGAGTGATGGAGGGAGCCTTACAAGTGAGGGAGGGAGGGAGGGAGAGAAGTGGAAGGAATGACTCTTTTTACAGCCTTCAGGAGATAGGTAGGCTGGGAGGGAGGGAGGGAGGGATAGAGGGAGGGAGGGAGAGAAGGAGGGAGGGTAAGAGGAAGGGAGGAAAAGGGGATAGGTTACTCTTACTTGAAACAGAAAGGGGAGGGAGGGATGGAAGGAGAAGGAAAGGGAGAGGGAAAAAAAGGGAGATAAATTACTCTTACCTTAGACAGCAAGGGGAAGGGAGTAATGAAGGGGCTGGAGGGAGGAGAGGATGAAAAAATGGAAAGAGAGAGAGAAAGGGTGAGAGGGAGAGAGGGAAAGAGGGAGAGAGAGAGAGAGAGGGAGGGAGGGAGAACATAGAGAAGTGGAAGAACATGGAGGGGAAGGAGGGGTCATTCCACAACAATAAAGAGAGGTGGAATGGGCTGAAGGGATAGGTGGATAGGAGAGATGGAGAGGTGGATGGAAGAGGGGGAGAGGATGTGGAAGGGGTGGAATGGAGAGGAGGAAGGGAGCGAAAGAGGGCCATTTAAACCCATTCATAAAGGAAGGGTTGTGGAGGGGTAGGTGGAGTTGGAGGTGGAATAGAGAAGTGGAAGAGGGGGGTAGAGGGAGGTGGAAGAGGGGTCCTTACAACATTTAGCGAGAGGTGGGGCGGCAGGGAGAGGTGGAGTGGGAGGTGGAGGGAGGGGTGGAGGGGAGTGGAGGGAGCGGAAGAGGGGTCCTTACAACATTTAGAGAGAGGTGGGGCGGCAGGGAGAGGTGGAGAGGGAGGTGGAGGGAGGGGTGGAGGGGAGTGGAGGGAGCGGAAGAGGGGTCCTGACAACAATTAGCGAGAGGGGGCAGCAGGGAGAGGTGGAGTGGGAGGTGGAGGGAGGGTGGAGGGAGTGGAGGGAGCGGAAGAGGAGGAGTCAAAACAACATTACGGCCGAAATAACATTACAGAGGGGGAGGAAAGGGGTGGAATAGGTCAGGCATGGGTAGGGGGGTCGAGTAAGTGATATGGAGGGGGTGTCTCTCCAATACTTCATAAGGGAGGGGTCAGGCATTATGGGGGAGGGGCAGGCATGGGGTGTGGGGGCGTGGAGGGGGTGGGTGGAATGGGTCAGGCATGGGTAGGGGTCAGTAAGTGATATGGAGGGTGTCTCTCAATACTTCATAAGGAGGGTCAGGCATTATGGGGAGGGGCAGGCATGGGGTGTGGGGGCGTGGAGGGTGGTTGGAAAGGGTCAGGCATGGGTAGGGGGGTCGAGTAAGTGATATGGAGTGGATGTCTCTCCAATACTTCATGGGGGGGGGGTTCAGGCATTATGGGGGAGGGGCAGGCATGGGGGGGAGGGGGGTGGAGGGGTTGCGGGGAAGGGGGCAATATCGTCTTACCGCAGCCACGGCACCACCGCTTCTGTCACGTGACGCCCAGCGGCCCCAACATCGTGTGACAGCCGGCGCCCCCTGTGGCAGACACGGGTGTTAGTGTGTGTGTGCGTGCGTGTGTGCGTGGGGGGGGGGAGGGTTGGATGTGTAGGGGTGTTACGTGTGTGTGTGTGTGTGTGTGTGTGTGTGTGTGTGTGAGAGAGAGAGAGAGAGAGAAATAGGTTTTTAATTACGGTAGACAGGCAAACATATATACAGATAGATAGACATGGATAGATTGATAGATAGATAGATAGATAGACAGACAGACAGATAGATTGAGATAGATAGTACAGAAATATAAAGTAATAGACATATAAAGATAAAAATAGACAGAAATAGATTGAGATGAATATTACATAGACAGAAATAGAGGCAGAGACAGACACCCACCCAGACAGACAGACCAGAGGCAAACAGAGACAGACAGACAAACAGGAGGGAGGGGAAAGTAAACACCCCCACAACTCATCAAGAACAGAGATAAACAGAGGAGAGAGAGTAACTATGTCAATGTAATTATCTTCGTTATGTAAATGTGGCTTTGTGTTGTATATTTTGCAGTCATTATCTCACCTGAAACGTGTTAGACATACCTGCGATTAATCATTTGTTTATTATTATTCATTAAGCAACACGGATGAGGAAGAGGAGGAAGGGGAGGAGGAAGAGGAAGAGGAGGATGAACAGATGGATAGAAAATAAACAATAGATAAAAAACTAATCGATATTGTAGACATTTTGCAGTATACAGGATTAAAGGTGATAAGAATATATATAACGTAAGAAAGAGAAGGAAGGTGATACATATTAACGACGAGATGGAAGGAAAAATAAATAAATACTGAAAAACATCGCAAGACAGGATAGAAAAAATATACGAAAGACAAAAAAAGGTAAGGAAAAATGACTAAAGGAGGAGGAGGAGGAGGAGGAGGAGGAGGAGGAGAAGGAGGAAAAGAATGACATGGAAAGAAAGACAGACAGATAGATTGATAGACAGATAGATAGATAGATAGTGTTAGAGAAAGACAAAGACACAAATAGATTAAGAATGAAGGAAGTGGAGAATCGGAAAAAGAGATAGATAGATAGATAGATAGATAGATAGACAGATAGATAAAGAGAAAGAGAGTAAGAAAAAACGACAGACAGCCACAAACAGATTAAAAACAAAGGATTGAGAGAACCTAAAAGAAAGACACAGAGAGACAGAGAAAAAATGGATCCTCGGAGGAGCTTCGAAGGACACTTACTTCTCCTTGAGCTCGTCTGATATCCTTCGCTTGAGGGATTTGTCCATGGGGGAGCGGGGGGTCCTGGGGGTGCTCGGCCGGGTGTTGGGGGAGTCCTCGACACTCATTCTGCCCAAGCACCCGCCAGCCAGCCCCGAACTCCCTCCCTCACTCCCTCACCCACCCACCCACTCACTCCCTCACTCCCAGTCACTCCCTCGGCCCTTTACGGTGAGAGAGGAAGGGGTACAGAAGGGGGATGGGGGAAGGGGGAAGGGGTCACAAGTTCTCAGCCCTTCACTAAACAGACTTGACTCCGCCCAGCCCTTCTACAGTGAGAAAGGAAGGGCTGAAGAAGGGGGATGGGGAGGGCGGGGGGAGAGGGATCACAAGTTCTCAGCCCTTCACTAAACAGACTTGACTCCGCCCAGCCCTTCTACGGTGAGAAAGGAAGGGCTGAAGAAGGGGGATGGGGGTTGGGAGGGAAGGGGTCACAAGTTTTCAGCCCTTCACTAAACAGACTTGACTCCGCCCAGCCCTTCTACGGTGAGAGAGGAAGGGATAAAGAAGGGGGATGGGGATAAGGGGGAGAAGGGGTCACAAGTTTCCAGCCCTTAACCAAACAGACGTGACTTGGGAGGATGAGTTTTTCTTTATATTTCTCTCACTTAACTTTTTCTTTCGTTACTCATGTTGTTGTCCATTAAAAAAGACGCTAATTGTGTTATCTCACCCGCGAGCGATTCAATTTGTTCTCTTTTCTGTTTGTTCTCCTTTCCTTCCTTTTAACACTGATGCGCTGAGGGGAAGGGAAGAGCTCCAATCACGTGTTTGAGCTAAAAAAAAACAGTGAACAGGTATTGGTTTTCACGGATGTATAGCAAAACGTAAAAGGTTGTAATGGCAATGATTGTAGTAAGGAGGGGTTGTAATATGATGGTAAATAATAATAAAAGGTTGTAATAGAAGGTTGTGAACTGATATAAAAGGTTGTGAAGGGATATTAAGGGTTGTGAAGGGATATTAAAGGTTGTGAAGGGATATTAAGGGTTGTGAAGGGCTATTAAAGGATGTGAAGGGAAGTAGAGGGTTGTAAATGGATGATGGGGTCAGGGTATAAGAATTTAAAGTGTTTTATATATGTTTTCTGGTCTTTTAAAAGGGAGATTTAAATAGAGGTTACGTGGATGGCATGTGTGTGTGTGTGTGTGTGTGTGTGTGTGTGTGTGTGTGTGTGTGTGTGTGTGTGTGTGTGAGTGTGTAAGGCAGGAGAGTACACACAGGTATTGAAAGCACAGGTATACACAGGTACAACACACATTAAGTTACCTGCGAACACCAAATAAGCACACACACACACACACACACACACACACACACACACACACACACACACACACACACACACACATACACAAGACACACTCACACACACAATAAAAAACACCCACACGGCAAGTCGAGCACACACACCCACCCACACCCACCCACACCCACACACACACCCACACACACACCATCTTATCGCAAGCTTCCCTGCCTTCCTCTTCCACGCTTCCCCGCAACATAAAATAACCAGGCTAAATATACTGAAAGAAAATGTGATGAAAGCTGGGCGCCTTAAACCCTCCCCTCCCCTTCCCTTCCCCTCCCACCCACTCCCCGGCGAGGCACACGTGTGGAAGGAAGAGCAAGTGATAGATAGATAGACGGATTGATAGATAAGGATAGAGAGTAGAGAGATGGAAAGTAAAAGGAAGGAAAGGAGAGTGAATGAGTTATGAAAGATATACATAGCAAATAGATACATGATAGATAAATAGATAGATAGTTAGATAGATAAAAAAGTACAGAAAAAGGGAAGTAGAAGGTAGGAAAGAAGTGTAACTGACCTACGAAATATATAGATACACAGATTGATAGATAGATAGATAGGCGATGAATAGATAGATAGAATAGAGGAAAGAGAAGTAAAATAAAGGAAAGGAGAGATATAGATACACAGATTGATAGATTGATGTTAAAGGGATAGATAGACAAAAGGCAGAGGGAAGGGAAATAATAAGAAATAAAGGAGAACAAACGAGTTAGGAGAGATAGACAGACAGATAGATACATAAATAAAGAGTAGAAGAGAGAGAGAGAGAGAGAGAGAGAGAGAGAGAGAGAGAGAGAGAGAGAGAGAGAGAGAGAGTTAAACAGAAGGAAAGAAAATGTCACAAAAGATAAAGATAGATGGATTAAAGAGAGAGAGAGAGAGAGAGAGAGAGAGAGAGAGAGAGAGAGAGTAAAGGGAAGGTAGGTAAGGGGAAGGCAAGGAGGTAAGCAGCTTAGGGCCAGCACGAGACGCCCTTTGAGCCACCTCTGCGCCACCCCGCGTCACTCCCGCCGTCCGTGTGAGGAGAATTGGACCCCCGACAGGCAGGTACTACTTCAAGGTAGCCCCCCTCCTCCCTCTTCCTCCCCCAGCCACCTCCACCACCACCACCACCACTAACAACAACAACATCACCATCATCACCACCATCGCCACCACCAACAACAACACCATCACCACCACCACCACAGACAGAAACATCACCCCCACCATCACCACCACTACCACCGCCACCAACACCAATACCACAACGAAAACAACAACAAAAACAACGAGAGAGAGAGAGAGAGAGAGAGAGAGAGCGAAAATTAAAACAGCAGACGAAATTAACAATGCTCCATTTTAAATTTTAATTCCCTCCTCCTCCTCCTCCTCCTCCTCCTCCCACACCAACTTCTTCCTGCGGCTATTTACTTGACCTCATGAACTCTGACCCGTCTCTCTCTCTGCTATAAAGTATCTGAAGAGGGCTTTCCGACTGTCAATCTCTCATCTTACTTCCTCCTCCTCCTCCTCCCAGCCCTGGAGGAGGAGGAGGAGGAGGAGGAGGAGGAGGATCATTGTGTGGGGGGTAGTCGTTGGAAGCTTTCGTTAGAATGAGCTATCGATTAGTACCCCTTCCCCCCTCACCCCACCACCCCCAACCACTACCACCCCCACCACCTCCACTTCCATCCTCTCCTCCACCCACACCACCCACACCTCCACCGACACATCACCCCTACCACCACCACCACATCCACTTCCATCCTCTCCTCCACCCACACCAACCACACCTCACCCACCACCCCCACCACCTCCACTACCATCCTCTCCTCTACCCACACCTTCCACACCACCACCGACACACCACCACCACCACCACTACTACTATTATCCACACCACATCCACCAAATCCACTTCCATCCTCTCCTCCACCCACAGCTTCCATACCTCCACCGACACATCACCACCATCACCACCACTATTATCCACATCATCCACATCACCACTCACACCACCCCCATTCCCTCCCTCCACCTTCACTATCACTCTCCACCATCACCATCACCACCACCTCCACTCTAACACACAAACACACAAACAGCCCTTTTCCATCAAGCTCCCCTTCCCCCTCCCTCGCTATACATGGTTTCTTAATTTTGTGATAGCTTCCCCTCCCCTCACCCTTTTCCCTTCCCTCTGTTCATACATAAATATACACTCTCACGCATCCCCTTCTGTTTTTTGTTTTTTTATCTCCGTTTTCTCCTCTCCCCATTTCTGTCTGTTACATGCTAAGTTTGATTCTTATACTATTTCCATATCAATCTGTCTATATCTATCTATCAAGCTCTATATCTATCTTATTATCTATTTATTCGATTGTTTTCATTTTCACTGGTTCGTTTTTATATCAATCTGAGTGTCTATATCTATATGTCTTAATTTCCTCCGCTTGTTATAAGATTCCACTGGCCTCTTTTCCTAATCTATTTCACCTCTTTTTCCCTCTCTATTTTCCCCCTTCCTTCACTTTTCCCGGTATTTTTTTCCTTTTCTTTCTCTCTCTCCTCTCACTTTTCTCATCCTTTACGTAAAAGTTGTAATTCCTTTCCCTTTCATTCTGTAATTCATCTTCGTTTCTACCTCTATTTCACTTTTCCCTCCCCTTTCCCCCTCTACTGTCCCCTTTCTTTCCCTCTTTCCCCTTCTCCCTTTCTACTCCTCTCTGTTTCCCCTATTTTCCTTTCCCATTTATCATATTTTACATACAAGCCTTTATCCTTTTCTCTCACTCCTTTTCCCGTCTTTCTTTCCCTCTTTCCCCTTCTCCCTTTCTACCCCTCTCTGTTTCCCCTGTTTTCCTTCCCCATTTATCATATTTTACATACAAGCCTTTATCCTTTTCTCTCACTCCTTATCCCGTCTTTCTTTCCCTCTTTCATCTTCTCCTTTTCTCATCTTTTATATATTAGTTGTTATTCCTTTTCTACTCTCATTCCCTTCTTCCCATCTTCTCTCTTTCTCATCTTCTACGCAGTTGTCAGTATATCCCCTCCCCTACTACGATTCCCTTCACCCCTCTCTCTCTCTCTTTCCCGTTTTTCCTTTCCTATTTCTCATTCTTTTACGTTCAGGCTTTCATTTCCTTATCTCCCTTACTCTGGTTAAGTTGCCCATCTTGTCCCTTATCCCTCTCTCTCCTCCCCTTCTTCATCCTTTACAAATAAGTTTCCATTCTCTGATTACTGGCGTTTTTTTTGCCTCTCTCATTCCCCTTTCTTACACACAGATGATATTTTTCCTCCTCTTCCTTCTTTCTCTTTTCCCCTCTCTCTCTCTCTCTTCCTTCTTTTTATACAGTTATCTACATTAATTCCCCTTCCTTTCCCTTATCATAAATCTCTTTCCACCCACACATGTTTCCCCAATTCCCCTCGAAACTGACACCTCCTCTCCCCTCATCTCTTCATTCATAGGTTCCGTTCCCTACTCTCTCTCTCTCTCTCTCTCTCTCTCTCTCTCTCTCTCTCTCTCTCTCTCTCTCTCTCTCTCTCTCAGTAATATCCTTCCTCTCGATATTCTGGAGGTAACATGAACCGACACGCACACACACACACACACACACACACACACACACACACACACACTGTCAGCCTCCCTCTCTATCCATGTACACAAACAGCTCTACTACATGAAAACAAACAAACAAACAAACACAAACAAACTCATGGTTACGTCCCTTCAAAAAATATAACAAAATAACAAACAGATTGATAGGTAAATGCACAGACAGACAGATAGACAGGCAGACACACACACACAGACACAAACACACATACACACACACGTCGAGCTCGATATATTACTTGACGGAAAACGAGAAGATAAATAATGGGAACCAGGAGCCTAGTCACTTATTGAAAATGGAGGAGGAGGTGGAAGAGGAAGAGGAGGAGGAGGAAGAGGAAGAAGAAGGAGAGAGGAAGTCTGAGGAAAAGTGATCTGGAGTTAATGAGCTGTACCGGAGGGAGGGAGGGAAAGGAGGGAGAGAAAAAAAATAGCAACGGAAATAAAGAACAGGAAGAAAGGAAGAAAGAAAGAAAGATAGAGAGAAAGAGAAGCAATTTAACAGCGAGCGGAAGGAGGGAAGGAAGGAGAGGGGATGAGAGGGTGAGAGGAAGGAATATTATAAGAAGAGAAGAAAAAGAGCAACGGAAGTAAAGAAGAGGAAGAAAGGAAGAAAGAAAGAAAGATAGAGAGAAAGGGAAGCAATTTAACAGCGGGCGGAAGGAAGGAAGAAAGGAGAGGGGTTGAGAGCGTGAGAGGAAGGAACAAGAAGAGAACAGGAATAGAAATCGCGTTATCTGATAAAGAAATTGAATAAGGCGAAATAGAAGGAAGGGTTGAACGAGACAGTGAGAGGCGAGATAGAGAAAGAAGATATATGGAAACAGAGATAGATAGATAGATAGATAGACAGACAGACACAGATTGATAGAAAATAAGAGATAAATGGAGCAATGAATGAGGAAATAAACAAAAAATATAGACGCCATGATCAATTATACGTAAAGAATGAATTGATAAAATGTAAAAGATAAGAAAATAGATTAGTAAATGAGTACGATAGAGATAGATAGATAGATAGAAAGATAGACACTCAGATTGATATAAGAATGAACCAGTGAAAGTGAAAACAATTGAATAAGAAAATAAGTAAGATAGATAGATAAAAATGAATAGATAGATATAGACAAATTGAAATAGAAATGGTTAAGTATAGGAATAAGAAAAGATAGATAGAGATAGATAAATATAGATAGACAGATTAATATAGAAATGGTATAAAGATAGGAATAAGAAAACAAGATAGATAGACATACAGATAGATAGATAGATATAGACAGATTAATATAGAAATGGTGTAAGGATAGAAATAAGAAAACAAGATAGATAGACATACAGATAGATAGATAGATATAGACAGATTAATATAGAAACGGTGTAAGTATAGGAAAAAGAAAACAAGATAGATAGACATACAGATAAATAGATAGACATAGACAAATTGAAATAGAAACAGGTCAATCAGCGGCTAAAACATAAACACTGAAATAAATACCAGAACGGACTGACCCCTGGAAACACACTAATGATCGCTGCGTCCTGAAATATACGCCCAACTGACCGGCCCCCAAAATTAAAACGTTCCCATTTCGCTGCTCGATATGGGAAAAAAAAAGTGTGGGAATAATAAGTATGAAAAAAATTATTGAAACGACGCAACGAATGAATGAGAAAACGGAGGATGATGAAAATAATGACGCTGAGAAAGTCTTGAAAATCCTAAAATGCAGAAGAAAGATGATGTTTAGAAATAATGATGATAATTGTAATGTGAAGATCTTGCTGTTGGTCGGAGAGAATGCACCACACGAGGAAAAGAAAGATAAAAAGCACTCGTGACAAAGAAGAAGAAGAACAAGAAAAAGTAAAAGTAGAGAAAAGTGAAAAAAAAATATACTTGACCCACTCGTTTCGTTGCTTACACACACACACACACACACACACACACACACACACACACACACTGACATGAATATTCGTCTGGCAGTTGTAATAGTAGTAGTAGTAGTAGTAGTAGTAGTAGTAATAGTAGTAGTAGTAGTAGTAGTAGTAGTAGTAGTAGTAGTTTCCTATAGTTAAGTCATGTTCTTCCCTCACTCAATTTTAATTTATTGGTTTTCCTTCCCAAGACTTTACATATATTCTCCTTCCTCCTCCTCCTCCTCCTCCTCCTCCTCCTCCTCCTCCTCCTCCTTCTCCTCCTTCTCTTCCTCGCCTGCAGCCTATCTAACAGCTGTTGCACGACATACCACTACATTTCCTCCTCCTCCTCCTCCTCCTCCTCCTCCTCCTCCTCCTCCTCCTCCTCCTCTTCCTCCTCCTCCACACCTCCTTCGTTACCACCAGTCACCTTCCACGCTCCACTACAGTTCCTGAAACGTTCTCCAACCTCACTCCACCACTCTCTCTCTCTCTCTCTCTCTCTCTCTCTCTCTCTCTCTCTCTCTCTCTCTCATTATTATTATTATTATTATTATTATTATTATTATTATTATTATTATTATTATTATTATTATTATTATTATTATTATTATTATTATTATTATTATTATTATTATTATTATTATTATTATTATTATTATTATTATTATTATTATTATTATTATTATTATTATTATTATTATTATTATTATTATTATTATTATTACATTTAGCCAACTTGCGAGATAACTTTTAATTAGCGACGCACAAACTCCGAGACTTTTGTGGCGCCGCAATTTTAAACTCGAGGACGAAGAAGAAGAAGAAGAAGAAGAAGAAGAAGAAGAAGAAGAAGAAGAAGTGAAAGAAGAAGAAGAAGACGAAGAAAAAGAAGAAGAAGGAGGAGGAAACAGAAGAAAGGGAGGAAAAATAACAGATAGAAGAGGAAAAAGAAAAGGAAGAGGAAGAAGAGGGAGAAGAAACAGAAGAAAAAGAAGAACAGGTAGAAGGAGAAAACGAAAATGCAGAGAGAAGAAGAAGAAGAAAAAGAAGAAACAGAGGATGAACAAGAACAAGAAAAAAGTGAAAATGAAGCAAAATAAAAGAAAGAAAAGCTAAAAAAAAAAAAACGAAAAAAACAAGAAGCAAAAATATAAAATGACCAATACCAATATCTTACAACGACATAAACAGAACAAAACAAAACAAGCAAAGATGAACACTAAAAATACTTAAGCTATACCTCGAAAATCATAAAGAGAGAGAGAGAGAGAGAGAGAGAGAGAGAGAGAGAGAGAGAGAGAGAGAGAGAGAGAGAGAGAGAGAGAGAGAGAGAATACTTAGAATACATAAATTATCACGAGGAAATGGTCTGAACATCGAAGGAGAGGAGGAAAATACCAGAGAAGCCGTCCAGCATACATAATATATAGACGGTAGTGGAGCCTTTGTGTCCCTTGCCAGAAAAAGACGCATAATAACGATAAAAAAAAGTTAGGATGATAAAAATAATAAAAAGTTAAGAAGATTATGACACCACTAGAGACGCCGAGCTGCCACCACTAACACCATCATCACTATCGTTTTTCATCATCACCGCCACCTTCACCATCACCTTGACTGTCGTTTTCACTCCCATCGTCATCACCATCAACGCTTCCACTGCTTGTTCCGTCACTATCATCTCCCAAATTGATGACCTTCACTAACACCTCCATTTTCACCATCTGCATCATCTTCATCATCACGCACTATCATCAATACCACCACAATCACCATCATTTTCACCATCAGTATCTTCAAATAACACCTCCATCGCCACTATCATCTCCATCATCTTTATCTACTTCATCACACACCATCATCACCATCATTTTCGTTTTCTCCACCATCAATACCTTCACTGACACCCCCATCATCACCATCTTCATCATCCCTATCATCATAATTCTTCATACCCCATCATCAGTTCCTTAACCATCGTCTTCACTATCCAATTCCTTCAGTACCACCATCAACACCATCACCTCCACCTCCTCCTCCTCTTCCGCCACCATCCCCTTCTATATCATCAATTTCTCCACCACTTTCATCACCTCTACCACTTCCATCCACTTTCATCTCCAACATCAACCACCAATTTCACCACCATCACCTCCACCTCCTCATCTTCCTCCACCATCCACTTCTATATCATCAATTTCTCCACCACTTTCATCACCTCTACCACTTCCATCCACTTTCATCTCCAACATCAACCACCAATTTCACCACCATCACCTCCACCTCCTCCTCCTCTTCCTCCACCATCCACTTCTATATCATCAATTTCTCCACCACTTTCATCACCTTTACCACTTCCATCCACTTTCATCTCCAACATCAACCACCAATTTCACCACCATCACTCCACCTCCTCATCTTCCTCCACCATCCACTTCTACATCATCAATTTCTCCACCACTTTCATCACCACCTTTACCGCTTCCATCCACTTTCATCTCCAACATCAACCACCAATTTCACCACCATCACCTCCACCTCCTCCTCCTCTTCCTCCACCATCCACTTCTATATCATCAATTTCTCCACCACTTTCATCACCACCATTGCCATTTGCATCCACTTTCATCACCAACACCACCATCACCACCACCACCACCGCCGCCATCACCACCACATGTCACTAAGGTAAACAAATTATCCTTTTAATCGACACGAACGTCCTTGATCGTTACTCTCTTCATTATTCATCCCATCAAGCTTGCTATTGTGACTGTTAATGAAGCCGGTGTCCTTGTACCTATTAGCATATTCTGTGTTAATTCCTAGATATTGGCAGTCATTATTTTTATCATCGTTAAAGTAATTACTATTGTTAATTTTATCCTCGATGCACTAACTAATTTTCGAGATGCTTGTAGCTATCACCATATATGTATCTATTAGTCTTTTTTTGTGTCTATTTCTTGATGTTAGCGTTGTTATTTTTGTCATTATCTTTACACTAATTATCATTGTCACTATATTAACCATAATTTTACTAACTAATTTTCGAGATGCTTATAACTATCACCATATATGTATCTATTAGTCTTTTTTTGTGTCTGTTTCTTGATATTAGCATTGTTATTATTATCAATACACTAATTATCATTATCACCATATTTACTATGATTTTATTAACTAATTTTCGAGATGCTTGTAACTATCACCATATATGTACCAATTAGCCTTTTTTATGCCTGTTTCTTGATATTAGCATTGTTATTCTTATCATTATCTTTACATTGATTATCATTTTACTTACTAATTTTCGAGATACTTGTAACTCCCATCACCATCCCTGTCTCAATCTTCACCATCACTGTCACCATCTCGTTATCCCTAGTGCAGCATGGTCAATAGGAACAGGTGACAGTCTTGCTTCTCATCACAGGTAAAGGTATGTCACCAGGCTCAGGTAGGTCCCTAGGCAATACTGTCCACGCGTTACAAGCCAATACTCAGCCACACAGTCCTTCTCTCAACACTCCCCGGCCCCTCCTTCGCCCATCCTCCTCCTCCTCCTCCTCAAGTATTCTTTGGCCCAGTTTGCGCCTCTAATCACGTACTCTGAGTGAGGCAAGAAGCTCGGCACAAACCAGAAATGCAAGTCTCTCTCTCTCTCTCTTCCTCATGGCTTTCCTTGTCTCCACGCATCTCACGTCTCCCCACCAGCGTTGCCAAGTTATCGTATTAACCACATGTCGTATCTATCATTTTTATGCCTCAAACTCTCGTACCTACACAAGTAACGTGAGAAAATCAAAGTTTGTGATAAAACTGTCGGATATTGATGTTTTTCTTTCTTTGTTGTTATAGTTATCGGCCAGCAACTACGGAAATTAAATGCATTGAGTACGATAGTTTGGCAACGCTGCTCCCCACCCTTGCCATTACCACACCCCGGCCCTTGAGTATGACCAAAAGCGCGGCGCATCTCTCATTAACACGCCGCTTGTATACATTAATGACTCGCTGCCCCCGATTCATGTATTCATCAACCGTGCTCCGTTTAGTAGTGTCCGTGATTTTTTTTTACAGCAAAGGAGGCAGCACAAGGGCACACAAAAAAGGAAACAATAAAAAAAAAAAACGCTACCCGCTGCTCCTGAAATCCGAAGAGGCGGCCGAAAGAACAGTCAATTACGTACGTGAGAAGAAGTATAACGTTATATAGACTGCGCTTCCCTTTGGCTTCTTCCCTTCACTTCTTGCATTTCGTTGTTATTTTTATTGGACTCGGTTTTTCTTTCTTTTTTGCTCTTTTTAATTCTCCGTCCGGCGATGCTGTGTTTTGTTCCCTTCAGTTTCTTCCCTTAAACACTTCTAATATTACATCATTTTCCTATTTACTTGGTTTTTCTTTCTGCTTCACTCGTATTAATTCTCCATCTAACGTCACTGTGTTTCGTTTCATGGCTTTCAAGATTGCCGTTCCCTTCTGTTTTTTCCATTCATCACTTCTAATATTGCATCATTTTCCTATTTACTTGGTTTTTCTTTCTTCTTCTCTCGTATTAATTCTCCATCTAGCGTCACTGTGTTTCGTTTCACGGCTTCAGTTATTGGCGTTCCTACAGTTTCTTTCATCCACCACCTCTTACATCACGTTCAATACTCTTTTTTTCTGTATTCTGTTTCTATCTATTCTCCCGTATGTGTTTCAGTGCCTCCTCCCTTTTTCTAGTTATCGTTTCGTATAGTGTCAGTGATAACCGTTCCCCCATCCATCGTCTCTTAAGTTTCACTCAATACTCTTTTTGTTCTGTATTTTGTTTTTCTCTATTCTGCTTCATGTAATAGTTTCTCTTCCATCCAGCGCCACCTCACATTAATATTATCTGTACAATATTTTTTTGTTCCGAGTTTTGTGACCTTTCGTTTTGTCAGATTTTTGTTTCCCTTCCTTTGCTTCTCTTTCATGGTTTCAGTGATAATGTTTTCCATCGTACACCTTCCATCCCCCCACCATCTACTTTTTTATATTTATTTCTCGCTTTCTGTGTCCCGGGGTAATGGGCTCCCTCCCACCACAGGCTCAAGGGCCAATGTTACAGAGATGAGCACCGAGGCCACGCGCTGCTACAGAGTATGCCCCCAGCTTTAGCTTTCTGTGTTTTGAGTTTCTTTGTATAGTTTCGTTTAATAATGTCAGCGACTGTCCTTCCTTTCATCATCCTGCATCCCCCACCACTAACTAATTCCTGCTTCTTACACTTAAAATCAACGACAGCTATTTAACTATCTCCCATCTCCTCTAACACACTATGCTTGCTCTGATGGTTTGAGTGGCCGCCCTTCCCTCCCACTCCTTGCCTTCACCACCACCTGACGTCTGCTCCTGACACTCAACAATGCACAGACGGGTGTAGTCGATTATTCCATTCTCGTATTCTTCCTTCAAGAGCTTCAATGAGAGCATCTTCCTCCTCTCGACCACGGCTTGCATACCTCGCCAGCAGTTAATGATTCACTGGTGGTTGTTGTTTATTTTTCCCCCTGGTGTTTTTTGTATTGTTCCCATTATTTGCTTCGTTTTAATAGCTACATTTACCGCACTCCTCCTCCCCCCACCACCCTTCCCACAGCTTACGTCCTCGCCACCAGACTCCTGTTTCCCACACTCAATTAATTCACTGGTGTTTGTTACATAATTAATTTCCTTCCCGTTACTCTCCGCTCGGTTTAATAACTTCAATCACAGCACCTTCCTCGTCTTCTCCACATCAAGGGTCTTTCCCCTCTTAATCATTTCACTCCCACTTATTTTTCTCTCTGTTATTCTTTGCTTTGATTGTTCACGTGTACTTTTCCACAATCAAGAGCTACATGTCACAATGGGTCGTATAATAAGACATTTCGCAGCCCAAGAACACCTACGAGTGGAAGGTTTCATCTCATCTCGTTTGCTTTGGATGCTGAAAAGAGGCTGAGGAAGGAAGAATGAGTTCATGTATAACAAGTTGTACAAAATCTTTCGTATTTGACAAGGCTTTCGCAGGAGTTGTGGGGATTTCCAGTACTAGTTTTATGACCCTGGTGGTAGTTTGACCCTTCTTCTGTACCCTGAGCCTAAAAAACACTCATTAGAACGTGACTGATATCCCTCTTTGACCTTTAGAAATAGCTATGTGAGAAGGGAGAGTATCTTGTATTACCAGCCAATAATTCTCCAACGCCCTGTATCCCTCCCCCACCTGACTCATTTAATTCACGCTCCACACTTCACCAGCGGCTGTTATCTAATCATTTTTCTGTTAATTTACTATTCTTTGCTTCGTTTAATAGCTTGAATAATCGCACTTTCCTCCTCTCCGCCACAACCAGCATCTCTCACCACCCACCCATTCTTTGAACACTCCACATTTCGCTGGCGGCTGTTATATTATTTTTCTCCCTGTTATATCTTTACCCTGCTTGTTTACTTATTCTTTGCCTCGTTAACAGCTAATTTGATCTTCTCTGCACCTACTCATTCACTTCACACTCCACATTTCTCTGGCGGCTGTGTTTCATTCTTTCCCTTCCTCCTCCTGCTGCCCCGTGTCCTCTGCGTGTTGCCTCCACATATTAATAGCGACGGTTCACACGCCAACGCTCTCCACACACGCGCCTTTCATCTGAATAAACCTTCCCCTTCTGTCCTTGTTAATCTGCCTGTCTGTCTGTCCGTCTGTCATGTACCGACTCATCCCACACACACACACACACACACAGACACACACGTCATACATATAAATAAGCCTTTCGTGTTTTCTCTGCCTCTCTGTTCATCTCTATGTATATCTGTCTAACTGTATCTATCTATTTACATGTTCCTTTCTTTCTTTTTCCCTCTTTTTCCTTTCATTATTTAGTCTTTCAATCTCTCTCCCTATCTGTTCGCTCTTTCTCTTTCCCTCTCCTTTTTTCTATCTCATTCTCTCTTTCGTTATCTTTTTCCTTTCTCCCCTCTCTCCCATTCTCTCATTCAGTCATTCTTTTCGCTCATTTCTTTCTTTCCTTCTTATTTCCTTTCTTTTACCCTCCTTTCTTTCCTTTCTTCCTCCTATTCCTCTTCTATCTATATTTACCAATGACACACTCTACGACGGTCTAAAACTCCGCGTGAGCCCCGACGGATTACTATATGTGTGTGTAGCGCCCGTGTGTGTGTGGACAGGACGAAGGTGGTGCGTCAAGGGAGCACGGGGCGAGAGGGAGCACAGGGCGGGAGGGAGAACGGGGCGGGAGGAAAGGGCAGCCACTCACACTATTAGACAAAGCAGGGTAAGTTATAGAAGATGGGAAATTATTAAAAAGCAGTTGTTGATTTTTAAGTATAAGAAGCAGAGGAAGGAAGAGTGAGGTGCTGGTGGTGGTGGTGGTGTGACCTTTCTACTTACTCTTAATTAAGGACTGAGGGAGGGAAGGAAGGGAAGGGCAGGAAAGGCGCGGCAATGAACACCCGGTCTTTAAAACGTTGGCAGGGACAAGGCATTCAATTATCCTATTTATTTTAATCTATTTATTATTCATCACTGTTCGAATTCTGCATTTTATATCAGTCAAATATGTGTTTACGCCCGCTTTTATCTAATGCATATATATTTTGTTGAATTCCCTTCCATACCGTGTTTATTTTATGGATCATGTGTTTTTCTGATAATAATTCATGGTCGTATTCAGCACGCTAACATTTACAGTTCCATGAAATTTGGTGGATGTAACCGGAAAATGAGGTCGGGAAATACTTCATCTGTGCGTGTGTGCATGTGTGGAGGGGTGGGGGGGAGGGTGCGTGCGTGCGTGCGTGCGTGTGTGCATGAGGGCAGAGTCACGGTCACACAACTTGACCTTCGCCGGGGAACACTGTAATCTCCGCCAAGCCGCTCTAAGTCGACGTGATAACACTCGAGGAGGCAAAGTCGAGGGTCTTCACATCGCGGGGCTCAGACGACGGCGGGGCCAAGTGTTTCAGGCCGCGAGGGGAGGAAGGCGCCCTGTGTTCCGTGCGGCGGGGATATTGAAACTCCTTATACTTCACATCACATTCAGCGAGACCCATAACGGGGTTCGCTCACGTAAAGGGTCTTCATCCTGGCAATCGACCTGGCGTGCTGGCTCATGGGTACGCGAGCCGGCCGTGTGTCAGTCTTTCATTCACTGTTGCGCTGAGGGACGAAGAATCTGACTTTAAGACGCCGCCACCACCACCAGCAGCTTGTTCGCTTTTCTCGGTTCGCAGGGCGTCCCCAGAAGTGGCCAATCAGCTCCTCGGAAAAAAACACTATTGCAGAATTTTCGTTTTATGTAGAGAGAGAGAGAGAGAGAGAGAGAGAGAGAGAGAGAGAGAGAGAGAGAGAGAGAGAGAGAGAGAGAGAGAGAGAGAGAGAGAGAGAGAGAGAGAGAGAGAGAGAGAGAGAGAGAGAGAGAGAGAGAGAGAGAGAGAGAGAGAGAGAGAGAGAGAGAGAGAGAGAGAGAGAGAGAGAGAGAGAGAGAGAGAGAGAGAGAGAGAGAGAGAGAGAGAGAGAGAGAGAGAGAGAGAGAGAGAGAGAGAGAGAGAGAGAGAGAGAGAGAGAGAGAGAGAGAGAGAGAGAGAGAGAGAGAGTAAAAGAACATTGATCAAATTAGAGAGGAGACGACGCAAAAAAAAAAAAAAAAAAAACTTTATATAAATGAGACCCGGGAGGCTACCACAAAGCTCACGGGGGGACGCAGTTGAGTGATAGTGCCCAGAGCTGCTCAGGAGGGAGGAAGGGGAAGGAAGGGCGTGCCTGTGTGATGACCTCTGCGATGGGGCCCCGGGGATTGAGGGCTGCGGACAGGTCAAACGATTCCTGTCCCCCGGCGAGTAATTGAGAGAATGGCTTTCTATTAATTTGTGATGTACCCGGTGATGCGCTTTTATGTCCTGAAGGTCTAATGCGAGGTTCATTTATCATTGACTGCGCGGCCACTCTCATGATGACGCTCACTCTACGATATTTTGCTTTTTTTTGTTTTTGCCTTTGAGTTGACAAAACAAAGAAGAAAACTCAACGGTCACTCTAAGCTCAGTCAACGCTCACTCTACGATATTTTGCTTTTTTTTGTTTTTGCCTTTGAGTTGACAAAAAAAAAGAAGAAAACTCAACGCTCTCTCTAAGCTCAGTCAACGCTCACTCTACGATATTTTGCTTTTTTTGATATTGCCTTTGAGTTGACAAAAAAAAGAAAACTCAACGCTCACTCTAAGCTCAGTCAACGCTCACTCTACGATATTTTGCTTTTTTTTGTTTTTGCCTTTGAGTTGACAAAAAAAAAGAAGAAAACTCAACGCTCACTCTAAGCTCAGTCAACGCTCACTCTACGATATTTTGCTTTTTTTGTTTTTGCCTTTGAGTTGACAAAAAAAAAGAAGAAAACTCAACGCTCACTCTAAGCTCAGTCAACGCTCACTCTACGATATTTTGCTTTTTTTTGTTTTTGCCTTTGAGTTGACAACAAAAAGAAGAAAACTCAACGGTCACTCTAAGCTCAGTCAACGCTCACTCTACGATATTTTGCTTTTTTTTGTTTTTGCCTTTGAGTTGACAAAAAAAAAGAAGAAAACTCAACGCTCACTCTAAGCTCAGTCAACGCTCACTCTACGATATTTTGCTTTTTTTTGTTTTTGCTTTTGAGTTGACAAAAAAAAAAAAAGAAAACTCAACGCTCACTCTAAGCTCAGTCAACGCTCACTCTACGATATTTTGCTTTTTTTGTTTTTGTTTTTGAGTTGCCTCCTTAACTCTAAAAAAAAACCCTCAACGCTCACTCTAAGGTCAGTCAACGCTCACTCTACGATATATTGCTTTTTTGTTTTTTGCATTTGAGTTGCTTCCTTAACTCTAAAAAAAAAAAAAACTCAACGCTCACTAACGCTCACTTGATGCTCAGTCTTCGCTCACTCAGCTCACGTCTTATCGATGTCGTGCTCCTGACAGCCTCAATGACCCTCCCTCCATCACCGCCCTCATCCCCGTCGCCCCCTACCCCCTCTCCACCCTCACCCTGGCCCTCCACTGTCCCCCGCCGCTCATAAAACTATGGATCTGTCTCACTCGCAGCAAACAGCGAGGCATTACCTGCATAATCAAGTCCCAAATGGTCCATCCCGCTCCATCTTTTACCGATAGGCCGCTCGTTTGTCTTGTATATCTTATGTATTCTCCTAACTCCATTTCCGCAGTATCGTCTACACACACACACACACACACACACACACACACACACACACACACACAACCCCCCCTTCACCTCTACACACAGTTTCCAGTTATGATATCTCGTACGATCTGAATCTACCAGCAAAACCTAAATAAATTCTCCTCTGATGTCCGTCACGGCGCATCAGACATCACGAAAATCCCCACCAGACACAATGCAGGTGAAAGAGGAGCTCGACCTTCACCTGGCGGCGGGCGTGGTGGGAGTGACACCCATTGCCGGCGCCGTGCATTCGAGGTGAGGCAACCCTGAGCCACGCCACGCCATGCACGCCACGCCACGCCATACGAAGCCTTGACACGGGCAGCGATGCGTCACGGGGTAGTAAAGTAATGTGATAATGGTGATGATGATAGTAAAAAGGTGAAAGTGAAAAAGAATATGTTGGAGAGGAGGAAAAGAAAAACAGTGAAGACCAATAATAATAATAATAATAATAATAATAATAATAATAATAATAATAATAATAGTAATGATAATAATAGTAATAAGTTAAGAATCGAAGAGGGAGAAAAAGAAGAAGAGGAAGAAGAAAAAGAAGAAGTAAAAGAAAAAGAAGAAGAAAAAGAAGAAGAAGAAGAAGAAGAGGAAGAGAAAGAAGAAGAAGAAGAAGAAGAAGAAGAAGAAGAAGAAGAAGAAGAAAGATCAACATGCCTGGCTACATTTATCATTTTTCTTTCTTTCTTTCAATGTTTTTCTTTCTCTCTTTACGTATTTACTTACCATTAGCTACAGGACGCTCCGAGACAGTGTGACCTCAATCAGAATCTTTAATGAGAATATACGAGTACACACACACACACACACACACACACACACACACACACACACACACACACACAAAACCTACCCCCCACTCCTTCCCTCCCAACGCTCAACCTCCCCTCCTCACTCAAGACCCCTCCCCCTCCACCTCCCCCCACACACCTGCCTCTCACCTGTGCCTCAGTCTGCCTTCCTACAAGCGCTGGGAACCCAATATGATGCAACGGAGAGGACTGGTTTTCCGTGCTACTAAAAACTGAGATATTATAGAGTCTCCCGCTTTCTCAACGTTCTCTAAAAGGAAGGAACACACACTCATACCCCCCTGCCCCTCCCTCACCTGGCTCCCACCTGTGCGTCACCTTCCCTGGGGGCGCGAGGACCCCTGTGATGTGAGGAAATAATTCGCTTCGTAAAGGGAGTTGCGAGTTTTCCGGAGAGCCCGAACGCCAGGCTCCTTTTTAGCTGTCTCGGATGTTGCCTTCCGGGGGTGGTCAGCCTTTCCAGCAGCCCCTTCTCTCCCCCTTCCTCTTGAGCTCCCACAAAGGCAAAGGTCAAAGTGAAAGGCTTTTACCCAGCTGGCGATCCATTTTCTTGACTTTTATGAATTCTTTATGGCTTGTGTTGGACGGAGCTTTGAAGGACCGCCGCGGTTGTAATCATAAACTTGCTCAACTTAAACTGGAGGACCAACTTGGAGGCTCAACTTAGACAAATAAACGAAAGCTTAACATTTCGACTCTCTCACCTCTCTTCCTCCCGAAATTGACCTATCTTTCGGCCACTCCTCTTGACTCTTGCAGGAACAGTGAGTAGCGGGCTTTTTTTTCATTACTGTTTCCTTTTATTTGCCCTTAAACTGCTTCCTTTACTGTAAAAAAGAAAAAAAAAAACTCCTCCTCCGCACTCCCGAAACAGGCAGCAGGTCAACACAGGCGAGTCTAATTAATTAAACTAAGGGAGTATTACGAGACATTTCGCCGCCCAAGAACACGAGCGTGACCCAAGCAAACCAAAACCCAAAACAAACCTAACTTATGCAAACCCAACCTAACCAACATAACCCAGGGAAATATAATCCAGGCAAACCGAAGCTAACCTAAACCAAAGCTAACCTAATAAAAACTAACCATCTAAACCTGATACAGTTCGCAAAGACTCAACCAAAGCAGACCCTGACCTAACTTGAATCTGACCCACCTCTGATAATACGCAGAACCCCCTCACTGTATTAAAAGCGATAGCCGACGTGTACAGAGGTTCGCTAAAGGTTAATGGATTGGAACAGGGCATAAAAAAACTTCACGAGAAAAAAAGTCATTGAATAAAGTGGAAAGTCGGAACAAACAAGGAAGGAAAGAGTAGGGAAGGGAAAGGAAGAGGATGTTAAGGGGAGGATAAGGAAGGAAAGGGAGGGAAAGAATGGGGAATGGAGAAGAAAGGAACAGGAAAGGAAAGGGAGGGTATGTAAGAGGAAGGGAGGCGTAGGGAGCGTAGGAAAGGAAAGGGAGGATGGGAAAGAGAAAAAGGGAGAGGATAACAAGGTGGTAGAGGGAGGTGAATTGGGAAATGGAACGGAAAAAAGGGAATAGGGGATGGAAGAAAGGGGAAGAGAAGGCGAGAAGGATGAGGAAAGGACATAGTCTATGGAAAGGAAGGGAAGATATGGAGGGTTATAGGAGAAGGAAGATGGAAGGGGAGGTGAAGAGAAGAGCTACATAAAGAGAGATTGGAAGGGGAAGGGAAAGGAAAGGCAGGTGAAAGGAGGGGGAAGGGAAACGAGAGAGAAGAAGGGAAAGAGCGGACCAGGTGAAAAGATTTGGAAGGGAAATGAAGGAAATGGCTGGGAGAGAAGAGAAGGAAAAGGGAAGGGAAATGAAGGAAATGGAGAGGAAGGGAAATGGGGAGGAAGGGAGGGGAAGATACGGAGGGTTATAGAAGGAAGATGGAAGAGAAAGTGAAGAGAAGGAGAGCTACATAATGAGAGATTGAGAGGGGAAAGGAAAGGGAAGGGAAGGGAAAGGCAGGTGAAAGGAGGAGGAGGGAAACAAGACCAGGCAAGGAATCCAGGCGAAAAGATTTGGAAGGGAAATGAAGGAGATGGCTGGGAGAGAAGAGAAGGAAAAGAGAAGGGAAATGAAGGAAATGGAGAGGAGAGAAAATGGAGAGGAAGGGAAATGGAGAGGAAGGGAAATGAGGAGGAAGGGAAATGAGGAGGAAGGGAGAATGAAAAACAGCCCAGGTGAAGCTCCTTTCCGAGACCCTAATGTTGGAAGCTGCTGGCAACAATCACTGTAATACCTCTTCTTCTACTCGCTAACTCTTCTTTATTTACCTTTTATGACTCTCCCTTGGTCTGACATTTCCTTTACTATCCTCCTTTCCTAACCCATTCCTCCCTTGCCTTTCCTTCTTCTCCCTCACCTTAGCTTACCTTACCTTACCTATCTCTCCATTTCCCTTTCCCTCCCTCTGCAACTTTTTTTCTGTTCATAAATCTCTTTCTCTTTGACTTCCTGTTCCACCTTCCTTTCCCTTTCTTTCCCCTTCCATTCCAACCCTCAGTTATTCATATCCTTCTTATCATTGACTCCATCTTCCTTTCCCTTCCTCTGCAACTTTTTCTTTTCATTAATCTCTTTCTCCTTGACTTCCTTTTCCACCTTCCTTTCCCTTCTTTCCCATTCCATTCCAACCCTCAATTATTCATATCCTTCTCATCACAAACTCTTTCTTTTCCACCAATATAATCTCAGGTACTTCCTTCCCCTTAACACACACATAAACAGCATACTTTCAGGTATTTCTCATCTCATTAACACCTGCACAGCTCGCTCTCAGGTATTTTCTCACCATAACACTTCTCTTACGGTAAACTGAACAGGCCGAGAGGAAAAATCTGCAACATACCACTGGATATAAAAGGAGAGAGGGGCAGATGCTTAAAGACTATGATCAAATATACTTCCTTTCCTTACATATACAGTTCTAAGCGCTTTTCCTCGAACTCTCGTCTCTCTCTCAAAGCAAAAAAGCACAAAACACGTCTCATTAACCCCCATCAACACCTGTACGGCACACTTTCCTTGCTTCCCTCGTACACTCCTTGGCTACTCATCGAAGGGCAACACGGCACGCCCCGGCTAGGCAAGAGGGCGCCCCAGTTTCCCATCATCTGTGACCCGCGGCGCCACAGTCACCGCGGGAGTTTACCATTGCGACACCCCAGCCAGGAACGTGTGTAATCTAGTAGCTACCTCGCTCCTTTCGCGGACACGGCCTACATAGAGAGTATCAAGCCACCTCTCCACCCGCGATGCCATTGTCGTACTGTGAACATATTGTGTATTTATCATTTTCAGCTCTAACTCTCGTACCTGCAGAAATAACGATCGAAAATTAAAGTTATCGCTGAAAATGTTGAAGAGTAATGGTTTTCTTTCGTTTTTTGTAAGAGTTATAGCAACACACAAGGAAACAGGAGCAAACGGATACAAGAAAAACAAAACACACAGGAACACTAGAACCCCAATACATAAGAACACAAGATTACAAGAACACAAACCACACACACACAAAAAAAAAAAACCACACAACACACCACAGAACACGAGAACATTAGAACACAAGAAAACGCAAGAACATAAGAGAACACAAAACAGAAATGAACCTTGAACCAAATAACGTTAAAATATAAACCCCAAAACTGAAGAACACAAGAACACAAACCACACACAAAAACAGTTCCCAAGCACACGATATCGAAACCACAGAACAGGAGAACATTAAAACACAAGAAAACACAAGAACATAAGAGAACACAAAGCAGAATTAAACCTTGAACCAAAGAACATTAAAAACTACGAACATAAGAAAAGAACACGGAACAAAAGGAACAAAAGTATACAAGGTAAACACGGAAACACAAGAACACGAGAGAACACGGAAGAACTAAATACTTAAAACACACACGCACAAAATAAAATATATGAATCTCTGCAGGCGGCTACAGGGCTAACAAGCTTTGGTCGCCATCGTTCGTTGTTTTTCTTTAGTTTGTGCTTGTATTCCTTCTAGCGACCTCGCTTTCTCTCTCTCTCTCTCCACCTCCCGTGACCTCCTGTTTGCTCTCCTTTCCTTCACGGTAAAACGAAAAATAATTGTGTATGATTTTTTTTACATATTTTTTCCCTTTTTCTTTCTCAACTTTGCGTGGTCTCTTGTTTGCTTTCCTTGATGTTAATAAGAAGCGAAGGAAAAAAGTTGTGTGTGGGAGGTAGGATTTTTTTTTTTTTTTTTTTTTTTTGCGTTTCTGCCTGTTCATGTCATTCACGCCGCCAGCCAGTCTTTGACCTTTTCTTTTTCTTTTTTTTTCTTCCTTTGATTTGCTGTTTTAAGTTTTTTTTTGTGTATTTTTTCCTCCATATTTTATTTATTCTGTTTCATTTTCGTATTCAGTTATTTCCGCTTTCCTTATTTTGTTATTTTTTTGACTTGCTGTATTGATATTTTTGTTTTGTTGTTTTCTTGTAGCGTTTGTAAGTTATTTTCTTTCTTCTTATTTTCTTCTTTGTAATACTCGATGTTTGTTATTATTTTCTTCCTTTTTTCTATCGTGTTGTGTTTTCTTCTGCTCGTAAATTATTTCCCAAGGTGATTGTTCTCTCTCTCTCTCTCTCTCTCTCTCTCTCTCTCTCTCTCTCTCTCTCTCTCTCTCATTCATCGTTTCTCAAGGTGTATATTTTAAAGTCAAAACACGTCTGAAACAGGAACACGAAGCAAACAAGTACCATTTCCTGACCTCCGTCGCCACACCACGGAGGGTTTCGCAAAGGTGACCTCGTTGGCGGCCGTTCTCTCTGGGCGGCGCCGCGAACGTATTACCTCTGTCTCTGGTACGCTCTTGACCGCCTCCTGGGGTGATTAGAGGGGTCAGCGAAGCGTTCAGCCTGCCACGTGTCGCTATAAGGGTGTTTTGGGTATACTGTGACCGCTAGTGATGCATTGAGAGGTGTTATATGGATGTGTTATTGAGAGGGAATTCTGGATGTGTTATTGAGAGCAAGTTTCTGGCGGGGCTTGTGATGGTACACTCCGACAACCTCTTTGAGAATAGACCAATAACAAGACCAGTAATTAGAACACGGGGCAAGAAAGGCTTAAGGGCCGCTAGTGAAGTACTGAAAGGAGATATATCAAAGCGCTGTATTGGTGATATTCGGATGCGTTGAGAGGAAATTCTGGATGTGGATTTGAGAGCAAGTTTCTGGCGGCGTTTGTGATGGTATACTCCGACAACCTTTGAGAACAGAGCAATAACAAGACCAGTAATTAGAACACGGGGTAGGAGAGGCTTACGGGATTTCAACTACTCAAAAACACGTATTATGTCTTCACTATCAACGGTAAACAGGCATGAACGAAAGAATATATTACTACCATTATTTGTTATACTCCCCCCACCCACACACAAGGAAATATATATACAGCTACCTCATCTCCCCTCTCCCCCACCCCTTGACACCCTTCCAGCCCTCTCCCACCCAGCATCTTCTGCCCCCTTCCATCCCCCTCTTCATCTTCCTTCCAGCACCAGCGATATCTCCCTACCCAGCCTTCGCTACCCCCCCCACACATACATAAAGAGAAATATATATAGTTATCTCATCTCCCCTTCTTCCTCTACCCCT
>NW_026112305.1:72500-102500 GCF_024679095.1 Eriocheir sinensis | reverse complement strand
GAGAGAGAGAGAGAGCGTATTTTTTTTGTGTGTGTGTTCGTGTGTTTGTACAGCTGTTGCGTGTCTAAGCAAACCATTAAAGAACTTTCTATTGTATTTTTGAGAGCGAAAGACGTTTAACGGAGAGATTCTTTTTCTCTATATTATTTTTTTTTAGTTTTAAGCCTTGCGCTCTTTTCTTCCTTCCTTTCTTTCTTTTTTTCTTCTCCTCATTTTTTTTAGTTTTTAGTCTTTTTCTTCTTCCTTCCTTCCTTCCTTTCTTATTTTCTTTCTTCTCATTTTTTTTTAGTTTTAAGGCTTTTTCTTCTTCCTTCCTTCCTTCCTTTCTTCCTCCTTCTCATTTTTCTCAGTTTTAAGTCTTGCGTTCTATTCTTCCTTCCTTTCTTTCTTCCTCCTCCTCCTTTTTCTCAGTTTTAAGCCTTTTGCTTCTTCCTTCCTTCCTTTCTTTCTTTCTCCTAATTTTTCTCAGTTTTAAGTCTTGCGTTCTTTCCTTCCTTCCTTTCTTTCTTCCTCCTCCTCCTTTGTCTTTTTTTCTTTCAGACACGATACTGAGTGGAAGAAAAAAACACACATCCACCCACACACATTACGTTCCTGCAACCACCCATCCACACACACACACCTCCTTCTTCCCCTCCCCTCCACACAAACCCTTCTTACCCTCCTCCCCTTCCCCTACCTCCCACAGGCGCGGCAGGTCCCCAAGGCGAACTAATCTTTCACTCTCACGTAACCAATCTGGCCTTCGATCTCGCTGCTTCGTGGATATTAGGTTACCGAGGAAGGCGTGTGAGTCCCTTCCTTTGTCTCATCCAGGAACAGCTTACTCCTTGCCCCGCCCACCACCATCACCACCACCAGAGTCTTGGGAGGTAGGAAGAGAGAAAAAGGGAACGGAATGGGTTACAGAGAGGAAGGTAGGAGGAAAAAGGAGAGGAAGGATGGCGAGTTAAAAAAAGGAATGGAAGGAGTGACATGGAGGTAGATGGAGAAAGCAGAGAAGGGTGATAACTGAGGTAGAGGATAGATGTGTGAGAAAAGAGGGTGAGAGGGAGAAAGAGGGAGGTAGAAAGAGGAAACAGAGAAAGGATAACGTAGCAGTAAAATTGAGTAGTGAGAGAAAGAAAGGAAAGGAATGGAAAAGAGGGAGGAGGAGGAGGGGAGGTGGAGAAACAAGGGAAAGGGAGAAAGATGACAAGGAAACAGAGAGACCGCAAGAAGTAGAAAGTTTGGAAAGGGTAAGAGGAGAGGGAAGGAAGAAAGAGGAAGCAGAAGAAAAGAACAACGTAGCAATAAAAGGTAGTTGTGAGAGAAAAAAGGGAAGGAAATGGGTAAGAGGGGAGAGGGGAAAGGAAACAGAGAGACGGCAAGAAATGGAAAGTTTGGAAAGGGAAGGGAGGGGAAGGGGGGAGTGACATTGAAGAGAAGGGAGAGAACGAGGGGAAAGGGAGGGAATGATAGAAAAGGGAAGAGAAGAAGGGAAAGGGGGAAGGCAGGAGAAAGGAACGGAGAGAAAGGGAAGGGAAGGGGAAGAGGGGAGTAACATTAAAGAAAAGGGAGGGAGAGAACGAGGGGAAGGGAGGGAGTGACAGAGAAGGGAAGGGAAGAAGGGAAAGGGGGAAGGTAGGAGAAACGAAGGGAGGGAAAGGGAAGGGAAGGGAAGGGAAGGGAAGGGAGAAGTAACATTAAAGAGAAGGGAGGGAGAGAACGAGGGGAAGGGAGGGAGTGACAGAAAAGGGAAGGGAAGAAGGAAAAGGGAAAGGCAAGAGAAAGGAAAAGGTAAGGAAAGAGAAAGGAAGGGAGGGAAAGGGAAGGGAAGGGGAAGAGGGGTGAAACATTAAAGAGAAGGGAGGGAGAAAACGAGGAAAGGGTAGGGGGGGCGGGGTGGGAGACAGCAAGGCACAGAAAACCAAATCTATTTCCTCGCTGAATAACTCGAAGCAATCAAGAGTTCGTCAAAGGCGTAAATACAGTTCACGGCAGAAAAAAGTTAAATTATTCCTATTGTCGGCTCGGTGGAAGGAAATATACGATGTGTGTGTGTGTGTGTGTGTGTGTGTGTGTGTTTAGGGAGAGAGAGAGAGAGAGAGAGAGAGAGAGAGAGACTAAGAAAAAACTCACTAAAAAAAAAAAAAAAAAAAAACGAGTAAACAGATTTTTGCCAAGATCAGAAAATTTAAGGGAAAAAAATACTCAAATCGCTCAAAGGCTCTAAAGGAGGAGGCGGTGAAGAGGTTATTGAAGGGAGGCGAAGAGGGACGCGGGGCTCTTTTCGGGCGCTGGTGAACCGTGAACCTCGGCTTTTGGGGAGGCACGCGGGGCGGTAATGAGTTCACCTGAGTATCCGCTTGTTAATTAAGGGATCCCATTATCAAGATTCCCGCATCTGGTCTGCTGCTGGCTCACTCCCGGCTAATGATGGCCTCGAAATGGCTTCCTGCTGACTGCCTGCTGACTTCCTGCTCATCTGCTACATTCCTCTGATTTGCTTTCACCGTTGCCTAGTGTATGTTTCATTAGTTATTTCCTGCTGCCTTTTATCTGCTACGACCACCCTAATGATGGCTTCCTGCTGACTGCCTGCTGCCTGCTTAACTGCTGTATTCCTCTGATTTGCTTTCCGTTGGCTGGTGTATGTTTCATTAGTTATTTCCTGCTGTCTTTTAACTGCTACGACCACCCTAATGATGGCTTCCTGCTGACTGCCTGCTGCCTGCTTAACCGCTATATTCCTCTGATTTGCTTTCCCTGTTGCCTGGTGTCTGTTTCATTAGTTATTTCCTGCTGTCTTTTAACTGCTACGACCGTCCTACTGCTGGCCTCCAAATGGCTTCCTGCTGACTGCCTGCTGCCTGCTCATCTGCCTCATTCCTCTGATTTGCTTCCCCTGTTTCCTGCTGTCTGTTTATTTATTTCTTGATGTCTTTTAACTGCTACGACCGCCCTAATGATGGCTTCCTGCTGAACGCCTGCTGACTTCCTGCTGCTTACTCATCTGCTACATTCCTTTGATTTGTTTTCCCTGTTGCCTGCTGTCTGTTTCATTAGTTATTTCCTGCTGTCTTTTAACTGCTACGACCCCCCTACTGCTGGCCTCCAAATGGCTTCCTGCTGACTGCCTGCTGCCTGCTCATCTGCTACATTCCTCTGATTTCCTTTACGTGTTGCCTGTTGTCCGTTTTATCACTTATTTTCCGCTCCCTTTTAACTGCTGTCTGCTGCCCTGGTTACAAAGTGCCATCTGCTTACTCCTCGTCACCTGCTCACGTTTCTCTAATTTGCTCTTAGTCATTTGTCGTCAATTTACCTGCTTACTTTCTGCTGACTTACATATTCCTCTCTTCTGCTCTCATCAATCACTTTCTTATCTACTTATTTTCTCCACCTTGTTCACTTATTCTCTTGATTCTCCCTTACCAGATTTCTCTAGTACCCTGCCGTCAATCTCACACACACACACACACATACACACACACACACACACACACACACACACACACACACACAGACCCGCATCCATCCTCTGCAGTCCGAACTTTAAAATGGACAAACTTGTGTATGTTGGGACTTGTGTGTTGGGGGGGAGTGTGTGGGGATTAGTGTGTTGGCGAAGGGGAATGGGGAAGGGAGGTATTGGGGAAGGGGGTTGGGGAAGAGGTGTTGGGTAAAGGTGTGTAAGAGAAAGGACTGGGGAACTGTCAAGATGGGAATTAGTGTGGTGGGGAGGAAATGGGGAATTGTGTTGGGGAAATGTATTGGGGAAATGTATTGGGGAAAGGTATATAAAGTGTGTTAGGAGTCATGTAGGGGATGTGCATTGGAGGGAACTGGTGGGAAGGTGCATGGGAATTAGTGTGAGGGAGGATAGTGTATGGGTAAGTCAACGTAGGGGAGGTGTTCTGGGGAGTGGTGTGGGGAAGTCTGTTGGGGAGCAGTATTGAGGATTTGCACTGGGGAAGACTGGTGGGGAGGTGCACTGGGGATTAGCGTGAGGGAGGAAAGTCTATGGGTAGGTCATTGTAGAGGAGGTCTGCTGGGGAGTGGTGTGGGGAAGTCTCTTGGGGAAGGAGTATTAGGGAAGACTAGTGGTGTTTTGCGTTGGGGAGAGGAGGTGGAGGGGTGCGAATGGGGATTGTGGCAACGCGTGGTCTGTTACATCTCAATAACCGCTTTGAGGAGGGGAGGGGAGAAGGGGAAGGAAGGGGAAGGGAAGGGAGGGGAGGGAAGGGGAGCATGGAGGTAAAGGCTATTGGAGTTCACTGGGGCGAGGAGAGGAAGGAAGGGAGGGAAGTGGGGAGATGAAGGGAAGCAGGGGGAAGGAGAGGGGGGGATAGAAGGTGGGGAGAGGGATGAAAGCAGGAGGAAAAGAGGGGAGAGGAGAGAGGGAAGGTCTGTCTGTCTCTCCTTTTCCTTCCCTCTCCCCTTTCCCTGTTTTCTTTCCTCTTCTCGTCTCTTTCTTTTTTTTTCCTCTCGTCTTTTTCTTCCTTTCTTCCTCTTCCTTGTTCCTTGTCTGTCTATCCTTCCTTTTCTCTTCTTTTCTGCCTTTCTTCCTCTTCCTAATTCCTTGTCTCCCTCTCCTTCCTTTCCTCTCCTCTACTTCTCTGCCTTTCTTCCTCTTCCTAACTCCTTCTCTGTCCTTCCTTTCCCCTTCTTTTCTGCCTTTCTTTTCCTTTTCTCTCCTTTTCTGCGTCTTCCTCTCCATACCTCCTTGTCTGTTCCTCCTTCCCTTCCTCTCCTCCTTCTCTGCAATCCTAATCTTCATTCCTCACTCCTAAACAAACACACACAATCATTTCCCCGTGACAAAAGAGGGAAAGACGGGTGGCGCAAACGACCCCCCCCCCCTCCTCCCCCGCGAGAGGTGACCGGACGGGTGACGGAGAGAATACACGATTGACTAATGGAATGATTGACTCGCTGATTAATTGATTCACGGGTTGATTAAAGGCCCGGGCGGTGCAAAGACTAAGGTCAATGCCGCCTGTGATAATGAAGGAGGAGGAGGAGGAGGAGGAGGAGGAGGAGGAGGAGTATGGCGTTGGAGGAGAATCAGGAAGGTATTGTTTGAGCAAGAGGAGGAGGAGGAAGAGGAAGAGGAAGAGGAGGAAGGAGAAAAAATAATATGAAGATGAGGAGTAAGAGCAGGAGGAGGAGGAGGAGGAGTAGCAGCAAAAGAATAGGGACAGAAGTAAAAGCAGGAAAAGGAGGAGGAGGAAGAGGAGGAGGAGGAGGAGGAGGAGGAGGAGGAAGGTTTCTCTGAGTATGCTGATGAAGTTAGGAGACACAAAGAGAGAGAGAGAGAGAGAGAGAGAGAGAGAGAGAGAGAGAGAGAGAGAGAGAGAGAGAGAGAGAGAGAGAGAGAGAGAGAGAATGCCACACGATGAGGTAGTGAGGAGATTGGCAAGATATAAAAAGCTTGTTGGCGTTTACCGAGACTGTCTGCTTTGGTGATAATACATACGTCGGGCAAAACAGGTTAAGTACTTGATGATCGGTACGTACATAAGCACGGCAACGTTTAAATTCACTTCCCCCGCGACAAAGAAACGATCAGAGCAATTTTTTAATGAGTTTTCCCACTAACTACTTTTGCAGGAAGGTTGTTTCAGTGGCGGATAACTGGACTTGAGATAAACTCCTTATGTCTGTATTGCATCGCCTCTCTTGAATCGGTATTAGTTTGGATACAGAAAACTTGCACTGATCGACGTTATTGAGCTTCCCAAGGTATTTGTGTTCTGTATCAAATCCCCGATATAGTTGCCATTTCTAGGGTATAAAAGTTGAGTTGCCTGTCAATTTTCATACGGCTGTGCCCTCAACAAAGTGTGATTTTTGTGGCGCGTAGCTGAGAGGAGGAGGAGGAGGAGGAGGAGGAGGTGAAGTATGATGATGAGGAAGAAGAGGAATAGGAGGAAGAGGAGGAAAAGGAGATGGGCGAGGCGCTGGATAAACAAACCCTTGGAGGTGAGAGGGAGATTGAATGGAGGTGGTGCACTCTATAGCCACGCGCCAATCTGTTTTCCCTGACATACTTCCCCTCCCCTTACCCTCCCCTTCCTCTCGTCCCTTTCCCTCCCCTTCCCCTCGTTCCTTCCTCTCCCCTTCCTCTCTTCCATCCCCTCCCCCTTATACCTTCCCCTCGTTCCTTCCCCTCCCCCTTATACCGTCCCCTCGTTCCTTCCCCTCGTCCCTTCCCCTCCCCTTCCTCTCTTCCATCCCCTCACCCCTCCTCCTTCCCCTCTCCCATCTCCTCACTCCTTCTCTCACCACTTCCCTCCAACTCTCTCCTCTCCCCCTACATACACCCTCATCCCTTCCCCTCCCCGCTTCTCCCTCCCCTTCCCCCCTTTCCTCTCTCTCCTATCTCTTCCTCACCCCTTCCTTTCACCCCTCCCCACCCTCCCTCCCTTCAATGTTGTATGCCCCCTCTCTCCTCCCCTCTAGACCTTCACCTCACTTTTTTTTTTTTTTTTGCTTTGAATGATTTTAAAAGATGCATTTCCCCTCCTCGTTCTTTATCGTGCCCATGCGACGGAGTTTTTTTTTTTGTGTGTGTGTGATGGATGTCATGGTGGTGATGGTGGTGGTGGTGGTGGTGATGGTGGTGGTGGTGGTGATGTTGTTAATTTTTTTGTTGTTTTTGCTCTTGTTTGTTTTTGTCTTTTTGTTGTTTTTGTTGATTTTCTTTGGTGTTATTATGGTTGTGGTTGGTTGACGTGGTGGTGGTGGTGGTGGTGATGATGGAAGTGGTGTTGAACCTTGCATAGTGAAGGCAGGACAAAGCGACACCTGATCCCTGGGACACCACCACCACCACCAACACCACCACCTCCACCACCTCCACCACCACCACCAACACCACTCCCACCTCCACCACCACCACCAAGCTACTCCGAGCCCATGGCGGGCCCCACATCTCTCTCTCTCTCTCTCTCTCTCTCTCTCTCTCCACACACACATGCCTCGTAAAGACATACAAGAGCGGAGAGAATGAGAGAGTGAGGGAATGACGTTGAGAGAGGAAAAGAGGAGGAGGAAAAGAGGAAAAAGGAGAAAGAGAGAAAGGGAAAGAGGAGAAGAGGGATTGAAGATAGAAAGACAACAAGTGGGAGGTATTAAAGGTAGGAAAAATAAAGAGAGCGGGGAAGGGAAGGGAGGAGGGGAGAGAAGAGCAAAAAAGGATAAGGGTCTGGGATGAGAGAAGGAGAAAGAGTGAAGATTATAATTAGTAGACAAGAGGAGGAGAGGGGAAGGGAAGAGAAGGGAAGAAAATGTAAAAAGCGGAAAGAAAGGACGCAGGAAAATGGAGAGAAAAAGAAAGGAAGGAAGGAAAAGAGATAGAAGAGAGAGAGAGAGAGAGAGAGAGAGAAGGAAGGAAGAAGGAGAGAGAGAGAGAGAGAGAGAGAGAGAGAGAGAGAGAGAGAGAGAGAGAGAGAGAGAGAGAGAGAGAGAGAGAGAGAGAGAGAGAGAGAGAGAGAGAGAGAGAGAGAGAGAGAAAAGGGACAGGATGCAACGCTCGCAGGCAGAAAACCATCAACTATTCACCACAGACTGACACCCCCTCCGTGAAACACCATTCATCACCACCACCACCACCACCACCACCACCACCGCCAGTACGTTTAATCACCGCGGGTCACGCACAACCTGTTCACATTAATCACTCACGTTCTGTTATTCGTGTTCCTCTCCCCCTCCCTCTCTCTCTCGATGCTCAAAGTTATAAACACACGAGGAGGAAACAAAACAATAAGTGCCAGGGTCGTGTGGTGAGGTTATGATGCTCTGTTGTTTTTGACCGAGGGAACTTATACGAGGATATGTTATGGTATGATGGACAATGAAATAAAAAGAACCATAAGAGGGAAATTGTTATAGGTGGAAATGTTATGATAGGAAAGAAAATGAAATAAAAAGTACCATAGAGGAGTGAAATTGTTATAGGTGGAAATGTTATGGTATGACAGAAATTGAAGTAAGAAGTACCATAAAAGAGTGGAATTGTTATAGATGGAAATGTTATGATAGGAAAGAAAATGAAATAAAAAGTACCATAGAGGAGTGAAATTGTTATAGGTGGATATATTATGGTGGGAAAGAAACAGAAATAAAAAAGTACGATAAAAGAGGGATAATGTTATAGAAGGAAATGTAATGATACGAAAGAAAATGACATAGAAAATAAAATAAATGCTGTGGGATTTTTTCAGGGGGGAAAAAATTAGGGTATGAAATAAACAAAGACGACGAAGAAAATGAAAAAAAAATGTATGCTGAAGGAAATTATATGGAAAAACTTATAACAAAAAGCGTATAAAAGGGAAAAACAATGTACAATGGGATACTAAATGAATGAATAAAAAAAATAAATAAATAAATAAAACACGACACAAGAGAAAAATATAAGGAAAGTAACATATGAGAAAACGTGACTTAAAAATCGATTGAAAAAAATACAAAACAGTCAATTAAAAAAATGTTAAAAAGGTATTATAAGGAGTTGATGAGGCAATTTTCGATCATCTTCCGCCTGATGCGATGAATAGAAAAAAAGGCTAAGAATGATAGTGATGAAAATAATGATGAAGATGATGATGACGATGAGGAGGACGAGGAGGATGAGAAAGAAACAGAGAGAGAACTTGCTGGATACGTAAAAAAAAAGGGATGGGTGGGAAGAAGAGAGAAAAGAGGAGAGGAAAAGAGAAAACAGGAGGAGGAAAAGAGAGGAAAAGAGAAAATAAAGGAAAATAAAGGAAAGAGAAAAGGAAAAGAGAAAACAGGAGGAGGAAAAAAGGAAAAGGGAAAAGAAAGGAAAGGGAAGAAAGGAAAGAAAAAGAGAAAAGGAAAAGAGAAAAGACGAGGAGGAAAAGAGAAAAGGAAAGAAAGGAAAGAAAAGAGAAATGAGAAGAGGAAAAGAGAAAAGGGGAGGAAGAAGAAAAAGAGGAAAAGAGAAAAGAAAGGAAAGAAAAGAGAAATGAGAAGAGGAAAAGAGAAAAGGGGAGGAAGAAGAAAAAGAGGAAAAGAGAAAAGAAAGGAGAGGAAAGAAAGGAGAGACAATCATGGCCAACGACTCCAAACCCCACAAAAGAAAGAAGAAAACAAACAAACAAACAAAGTCACTGAATATTAAAAACAACAACAACACACACGTAAAGGACATGACTAAAAATAAATAAATAAATAAATAAAATAAAAATACTGCAAAGACAACAGGGCGAGTTTGTAACACTGTAAAAGAACACAACACCTTCATGACTTTGTAAATATTAAAGGAAAAAAAAAAATGTGGAGCAGCAATTAAGCGAAATGATACTGCCCTTATGTGGTGTGTGTGTGTGTGTGTGTGTGTGTGTGTGTGTGTGTGTGCGTGTGTAATGGTTGTGATTTTCTTGGTGGTGGTGGTGGTGGTTGTGGTGGTGGTGATAACAGAACAGGTCTTGTCAATAGTGGTGGTGGTAGTGGTGGTGGTGGTGGTGGTTGTGGTGGTAGTGACAAAACAGGTCTTGTCAATAGTGGTGGTGGTGGTGGTGGAGCCGCTAGTGATTGTGGTAGTGGTGGTTATGGTGATGGATATTGTGGTGAAACTATGTAAAACTGGAGGAAAGGGTGGTGGTGGAGGGGCAGTGGTGGTGGTGGGGGTGGTGGAGGTGGAGGAGGTGGGGTGGAGGCGGTTCAATCACCACCATCTGCCAATCTTCATCCATCACCCGCGGAGACAGGCAAGCTGACCTCCTTTTCCCTTCCTTTACCCCCCTACGGCCCTCCCTTCCTTTGCATTCCTTTCCTCTGCCCTTTCAATTTCCCTTTCTTTCATACCTTTCCACTTTTCTCCTCCCTTCCCTCTCCCTTTTTTTTTCTTTCCCAATCAGTTTCTCCCCTCTCCTCTTCTTTTTCTCCCTTTTCCCCTTTCCCTTTACCCCCCTTCCTCCCTCCCTTCCTTTGCATTCCTTTCCTCTGCCCTTTCACTTTCCCTTTTTTTTATACCTGTCCACTTTTCTCCTCCCTTCCCTCTCCCTTTTTTTTTTTCTTTCCCAATCAGTTTCTCCCCTCTCCTTCTCTTCTTTTTCTCCCTTTTCCCCTTTCCCTTTACCCCCCTTCCTCCCTCCCTTCCTTTGCATTCCTTTCCTCTGCCCTTTCACTTTCCCATTCTTTCGTACCTGTCCTATTTTCTCCTCCCTTCCCTTTCCTTTTTTTTCCTTCCCCTATCATTTTCTCCCCTCTCCTTCCCTTCTCCCATACTTCCACCTTTTCTCCTCCATTCCTTTTCCTTCTTTTTCTTTCTTCCATTTTCTTCTCTTCCCTTCCCCTCTTCACCCCTCCCCTTCAAATCTCCCTCCCTCTCCTTCCATTCTTCTCCCCTTCCCTTCCTTTATCCCCTCCCCTTCACTTCTCCCCTTCTCTCTTTATCTCTTGTCACCCCACTTGTCTTTCATCCCACTACCCACTTCACCCCACGCCACCCCATCCAACCTTCCCCTTCCTTCTCTTCCCTTCTGCAGCTGCTCCCAGGCACTACACTGAGGGAGGGAAGGAGAGGGATGGGTAGAGGGGGACAGGGAGGGGTGTGTGCAAGGTCAGGGGTGGCTCCGTTGGCATAACATCGTGAGGGCCAAAAGGGGGCTGAGTTTAAAGCGGCCGTGACACTCCGAGGGAACACGCGTTTGAGAAGTGGATAGGTATAATTAAGTCTGCCCTTTGGTACGCGATGATCCTTTATGAAGAAGAAAAGTTGACCCTGTTTACAATTCATGTTTGCGGGGTCACTTGCTTTGTTGGCGGCTGATAAAGGAACTAATGGAGATGATCTTAACAACAATACCACGAAAAATATTAACGCTGATTTATTACCTTACTTAGTCTGGGACCTATACCTTAAAACCACACACACACAGCAAGTAGTTTTCAGGACGTCTGGCTTATATGCAGAGTCTCAGTTTATATGCCGAGGAACATGATTTGTATATTGGTGTATCATCCTCTCGCAGACTCCTTATGTTCTTGTGGAGATCTGTTACTGTCAACGAGATAAGAAACAAAAGACAATCATGCCCTCGGATCAAAGCAGCGTCGAGATTAAAGAAGAAGAAGACGAAGACGAAGAGGAAGAAGAAGAAGAAGAAGAAGAAGAAGCAAAAGCGGAACCAGAAGAAGAAGAAGAAGAAGAAGAAGAAGAAGATGGGAAGAGAAACACAGTATGACTTGAAGGTCCTCTCCCTCCGCTTCGCCTTGTACGTGTTTGCTGTTTGCTGTGTGTGTGTTTGTTCCGTGTTGGTGCTGAGGTAAGTGTGCACGTGTGTGGCCTGGGCGGTGGTGGTGGGGGAGAATGCTGGGTTGTGCAGGGCGAAGGTTATGGTGGTTGTGGTTGTCGGTGTTGGGCTGTAAAGTATGGGCAAAGGCTATCATTACTGTGGTTGTTGGGTTGCTATGGTGGTGGAGTGAAGTGGTGATGATTTTACTGTTAGTGATGATTGTGGTTTGGTGCTGGTGATGTATGAATAGTGTTTTGGTAGTGGTGGTGAAGGTGGCTTGTGGTGGGGATTAAGTAATGGTGGTGGTGTGGTAGTGATGCTGGTGATGTGGTACTATAAACGGCTTCCCACTCTCCACTTCCCCCGCCCCTCCCCGTCCCTCCCTCCATCTCCCACCTTCTATCTATGCATCGCTCTCTCTCCCCACCTCTGCTTATCTCTTCTTCCTAGCCTCTCCTCCCCCGCCCCTCCCTCCCTTCCCCATCTCCCCATGCCTCCCTCCAACTCCCACCTTCCATCTATGTCTCGCTCTCTCCCCCCTCTGGTCATCTCTTCTTCCTCGCCTCTCGATGTGGCACCAGCGAGCGTGACCAATCCTCTGGCCTGTTGCTCCCTCGCCCCCACACCTGTTTACTTCCAGCCCCTCAGCCTCCCTTTCTTTCCTCTCTTCTTCTTTTTTAGGTTTCTCCTCCTCCTTCTTCCCTCCTTCTCCTCCTTATACTTTTTATTTTTAGATTTCTCCTCCTCCTCCTCCGCCACCTCTTTATCTTTTTCTACTCCTCCTCTTCTACTTTCAGCCTCCTCCTCCTCCGCCTCGTCCTCCTCCTCCTCCTCATCTCCAGTGCTATAATCATCCTCTCATCATTATTCTTGTTCTTGTTATTGTTATTCTCCAGCTTTTACTACTACTACTACTACTACTACTACTACTACTACTACTACTACTACTACTACTGCTACCAATTATTTTCGTCTATTTTCTTTATCTTTCTGCTTCTTTTTCTTCATGTTGGTTTTTTCTTTCCATTTCCGGGAAGTCAAAAGTGGCCTCATTACTCACTAAGACGATTCCTTCCTCTCAGAACACACACACACACACACACACACACACACACACACAGTTCGCTAGTCTGAAGGTTTGTAGGTACATTAATGCTCTACAAAAACACACTAACAATAAAACACACACACACACACACACACACACACACACACACACACACACACACACACACAGTTCGTTAGTCTGAAGGTTTTTCGGTACATTAATGATCTATAAACACACACACACACACACACACACACACACACACACACACACACACTAAACAATTAAAGAGATATCCTCGTGCTACTACAGAAACGAAAGAAGGTTTTACACACTCTGGAAAAAAAAAGAAAAATCCACAACTATTTCCGTCGACGATGAAAGTGAATAAAAGACAGAAAAAGAAAGAAAGAAAAAAAAAGACTACACGCGAAACAGCTTTTTGCAGATAAACTTTTTGAAACGCATTTTCTTTCCGCTTCCCCCGAAATTGCCGCCTACAGTAATAGCTCGGAGGAAAAAAAAAAAAAAAAAAAAAACAAAACGTGCAGAAGAGAAAGTGAGGTAAAAATAAAAAAAATAAAAAATCCCAAACCGCATTTTCCACACCCGCGCCTGAAAGTGCAAGTGGCGTTCGCTGCTCGGCGGAAAAAAAAGAAGAAAGAAAAAAAAATAAAAAGATCCCAGTGTAACAAAATCTTTTCACGCTATCAGACATTCAGTAAAACACTAGCAATCGAAAAGGGAGCTCGGTACGGTTGAGAACAGATCTTGGATTCTGTAAAACCAATACGAGTTTCGGCGACAACAATTTAACTCGAGGCTAAAAACAGGAAACGGGGCCGCGAGGGGCTTAGTGGGGCCGTAACAGGTGCGTCTAGAACCACCGCACACACACACACACACACACACACACACACACACACACACACACACAAACACACCTGGCAATTACTGGGACACCTGTACAAACTCACACGCCTGACAATTAATGGAACACCTAAACAAATACTTGGTGATTGAGACGCTTGTAAACACACCAGCCAATTAGGGGAACCATGGAACACACACACATACACGCACGCACGCACACACACTAACAACCGCTCATTAATAGAACCTTTGTATATACGCATCCATATAAACACACAAACAAACATACACACAGATAGAAAGAGAGACAGAGAGACAAACAGACCCCCCCCCCCCACACACACATACAAACAGAGGCGGCTATCAGTTAATCCACTCACAACACACACACACACACACACACACACACACACACACACACACACACACACACACTCACACACAGGGATTACCACGACACACAATGAAATACAGAGTTATACGTACTTTTCCCTTCCAGTGTATGCTTAATCAAAGGCTTCATCAACAACATCAACAAAAACAACAACAAAAACATATACATTTTTATTTCTATTACACAGACACATTGACTTCCGCACCACTACTACTACTACTACTACTACTACTACTACTACTACTACTACTACTACTACTACTGCTACTACTACAGAAGCGACAACAGCAACAGAGAACTTAAGAGGATCATAGAGAAGCAATTATACGTAGTCAACAACAAAAACAAGAAGAAAACATCAACTAATACAACATCAATAACAACAACAAGGAAGGATGAGAGACGATTGTATAAGGATGAGGTAAGGATAAGTTAAGGTTATGTTATGTTGGGTGATGTTAGGTTGCCTTGACCGAGAAGACGAAGGGATAAAAAAAATGAAGGAGAGGAGAGTTCAGGTTTGGTATGATAGGTTGTGTTGTGGAAGGTTGGGTTGCCTTGGCCGAGAAAATGAAGGGATAAAAAATGAAGGAGAGGAGAGTTCAGGTTTTGTATGATAGGTTGTGTTGTGGTAGGCTGGGTTGCCTTGACTGAGAAAATGAAGGGATAAGAAAAACTGAAGGAGAGGAGAGTTCAGGTACGGTATGATAGGTTGTGTTGTGGTAGGTTGGGTTGCCTTGGCCGAGAAGACGAAGGGATAAAAAAAAATGAAGGAGAGGAGAGTTCAGGTATGGTATGATAGGTTGTGTTTGGTAGTTTGGGTTGCCTAAGGAAGGGAGACTTGATGTATAGTGGAGTTCAGTCAGTTATTTGAGGTTGTATTGGATTACCTTGACTTAGGAGACGAAAAAAGGATTAAAAACAACAACAAGAAAAAGGAGAGGGGAAACTTGGAGGTATGGAAAGACAGAATATATTGGATTGGGTTGAGTTACTTTGACATAGGAGACAAAAAAAAAATATTAAAAAAAACAAGAAGAGGATGGGAAACTTAAGGTATGGAAAGGCAGAATATATTGAGTTGGGTTGTGTTGGATTGGGTTGGGTTACCTTGACCTAGAAGATGAAAAAGGGGTAATAAAAACAAAACAAGGAAAAGGAAAGATGGAAAGACAGAAAATATTGGATTGAGCTGGATTGGGTGTGATTACCTTGACCTAGCAGACGAAAATAAGAATAAAAAAAAACAAGGAAAAGGAGGTATGGAAAGACAGAAAATATTGGATTGAGTTGGACTGGGTTGGATTACCTTGCCCTAGAAGATGAAAAAAGAATAAAAAAACGAAACAAGGAAAACGAGGTATGGAAAGACAGAAAATATTGGATTGAGCTGGATTGGGTTGGATTACCTTGACCTAGAAGATGAAAAAAAGAATAAAAAAACAAAACAAGGAAAAGGAGGTATGGAAAGACAGAAAATATTGGATTGAGCTGGATTGGGTTGGATTTCCTTGACCTAGATGTAAAAAAAAATTAAAAAAAACAAGGAAAAGGAAAGATGGAAAGACAGAAAATATTGGATTGAGCTGGATTGGGTGTGATTGCCTTGACCTAGCAGACAAAAAGGATGAAACCAAACAAAAAAAGGTCCATAGACGAAACTCGATAAAACAAAACAAGAAAAAAGGAGAGAGGAGACGAGGTATGGGAAGCCAGAAAATATTGGATTGAGCTGGATAAGGTTGAATTACCTTGACCTAGAAGACGAAAGGGATGAAACCAAACAAAAAAAGGAGGACCATAGAGTTTATAAAGGTAGGGTACGCTTCCCCGGACAGGTGGTGGCCGTTAATTAGGATGAGGGCAGGTAGGGAAGGGCCAAGGTGATCAGGAACTATGATGACTCAGGAATTAAACTGTTGCATGTAGGGATGACTGACTACTATGGATGGGACTGTGTGTGTGTGTGTGTGTATGTGTGTGTGTGTGTGTGTGTGTGTGTGTGAGGGGGGGGTGAGGGGGGGTTCGCACTCTCACAGGTAACCAGGGGAGCTAAGCACAGCGGGTCCGCCACACACCACCACTACAGCCACACTACTACCCCAACCGCTCTCTCTGCCATACACCGCTCTCTCTCACTCTCTTACTCTCACTCTCTCACTCTCTCTCTCTCTCTCTGCGTTTTCCGTCCTCTTCCACATTTTCTTTCTCTTAATCTCACTTTGCGATTTCTCTCTCTCTCTCTCTGCGTATTCCTTCCTCTTCCTCAATTTCTTTCTCTTCATCTCACTTTCATCCCACGTCGCGTATTCTCTCTCTCTCTCTCTCTCTCTCTCTCTCTCTCTCTCTAATGCTTCTCTCGTACCTCTCTCTCTCCCTCTCTCTCTCTCACTATCTCACCACACACACACACACACACACACACACACACACACGAGAGAGAGATCATTGATAAAAGAGACAATTAATGGAAATTTTACGATGAACGGAGATACAAAGAGAGAGAGAGAGAAGGGATGAGACGCGCGTTGGGGAGAGAAAGAGAGAAAAAAAGAGAGAAGGAGAGCGCGGAAACAGAGAGAGAGAGAGAGAGAGAGAGAGAGAGAGAGAGAGAGAGAGAGAGAGAGAGAGAGAGAGAGAGAGAGAGAGAGAGAGAGAGAGAGAGAGCAGTGAGGCTGTCCATGATCGGCTTAGACTTCTCCGCACATGATTGGTTGTCGCTCGTTGTCTCCGGGCTGCTGAGTGGCTGATTGGCTGACCTAATCTTTGTTACCTTGTTATTTCCCCTCATCAAAGCCCCGATCCCTCTCCTGTCACCACCCAATCCGTCTCCTTCCCCTCCTCACCACCCAATCCCTTATCCTTCCCCCCCCCCCCACCCCCCCCATCACTGGCATTGCCCTATTTCGAGAGGCAGAAATAGACCACAGTGAGAGATGAAAGAGGGAATGGATGGGGTGATTTTTCCGTTTTCCTTCTTTTTCTGTGTGTTTCTAGTTGTTTTTACCTTCCGAAGAGGGAGTGGATAAGTGTGTTTTCTGTTTTATGTGTTTTGAAGTGTGTGTGTTTTTTTTCGAGGGATCTGAGGGAGTGGTGAGAGGAAGTGGATATGTTTGTCTCTTGTTTTCCTATTTGCTTGTACGTCCTAAGGTGTCAGAGAGGGAGTGGGGAAATATATGTGTGTGTTTTAATGTTTTCTCGTATGTTTTTTAATTGTTTTCCTCTCCGCCTCCACCTCTCTTTTCCTCCCTCTCCGTATTCGTATTTCTCTTTCTCTCTGTTTCATTGTGTTTGTCAGTCTCTCTTTACCTGTCAACCTCAGTCTCTGTTCCACCTTCCCGTTGTTTTTTTTTTTTTTACTTCTATGTCCGTTTTTATCCTCTCCATCTGTGTCTGGCGTTCTGTGTGTGTGTGTGCGTGTGTGTGTGTGTGTGTGTGTGTGTATGTTGTGTATAAACGTCAAATCTCTCCTTCACTTCCTTTCTTTCCTTCCTTTCGTCCTTCCTTCCTTCCTTCCTTCCTTCCTTCCGTCCTTCCATCCGTCCTTCCTTCTATCCGTCCTTCCTTCCTTCCTCCCTTCTATCCGTCCTTCCTTCCTTCCTTCCTTCTATCCGTCCTTCCTTCCTTCCTTCCTTTTATCCGTCCTTCCTTCCTTCCTTCCTTCCGTCCTTCTTCCTTCCTTCCTGCCTTCCATCCGTCCTTCCTTCCATCCGTCCTTCCCTCCTTCTATCCTTCCTTCCTTCCATCCGTCCTTCCTTCTATCCGTCCTTCCTTCCTTCCTTCCTTCTATCCGTCCTTCCTTCCTTCTATCCGTCCTTCCTTCCTTTTATCCGTCCTTCCTTCCTTCCTTCCTTCTATCCGTTTTTCCTTCCTTCCTTCCTCCGCCTCGCTTCCATTGTACACCTTTAACCCAAGACGAGAGAGAGAGAGAGAGAGAGAGAGAGAGAGAGAGAGAGAGAGAGAGAGAGAAGACTTGTGGGCGATATATAACAAGACAAGGATGATCTCTGGAAGCCACTTGCAATGTCACTTCTGAGGTGGTAAACAGGAAGGGAAAGACAGGTTGGGTTGGGTTGGAAAAGTTCTTCTGCTCTCTCTCTCTCTCTCTCTCTCTCTCTCTCATCTACTCCCCACTACTACTACTCCTACTACTGCTACTACTACTACTACTACTGCTACTCCTACTACTACTATTACTATTACTACTACTACTACTGCTACTACTACTACTATTACTATTACTATTATTACTACTACTACTACTACTACTACTACTACTACCACTACTACTGCTGTCTTCTCTAATGATTATTTTCTCTCTTTTCTCTCCATTTCCTCTTTCCTCTGTACAGTTTGCCTCATCTTCCTCCTTATCTTCCTCTTACTCCTCCTCTTCTTTATCCCCCTCCATTGAATTCTCCTCCTCCTCCTTCTCCTCCTCCTCCTTTCTTTTTTCCTCCCCTTCCTTCTGCTCCATTGCCTTCATTAAACACGGAAGAAGCGGTAGAACTATTACTATTACTAACACAAAAAACAAAAGACTATTGCGATTGTTGCCACTACTACTACTACTACTACTACTATTACTACTACTACTACTACTACCACCACCACCACCACCACCATCTTCAATACCAACCCTTTTTACACACATTTTCTTCCTGTATTTCTTTTACCCGGAAACTAAAATAATAGAAAAAACAAGTTACTTTTCCGCTGCCTATAGAGTCGTGTCGGAGTGAGGGTCGAGTCCATTGTTGTGGCGGGGGAGGGAGGGAGGGAGGGACAGAGAGAGAGGGAGGGCGGGAGAGAGAGAGGGATGCATAGGGGGGGTGAGGGAAGGCATGGCAACAGCAACACAACGCCACAACACCCGACACACGAGGACAATGGAAGCACCCAAACTGATAATGTGAGCGGGAGGGAGGGAGGAGGGGAGAGAAAGGGAAGGGGAGGTGAATGGGAAGCTTGGGAGGTATTGTCTATCATTATTTCAGCCGGCCAGCGGAGGTGAATGGGGAGGGGAGGGGAAGGAGGGGGAAGGGAGGAAGGAAAGATGAGGACAGGTGGAGAGGTGGGAGGGAAGGAAGGAAGGAAGGGGAAGGGAAGGGAAGGGAAGGAAGGAGGAGGGGAAGGGGAAGGGAAGGAAGGAAGGGGAAGGAAGGAGGAGGGGAAGGAAGGAAGGAAGGAAGGGAAGGGGAAGGAAGGGAAGGAAAAATTGAGTTAAAAGAATAGAGAGAGAGAGAGAGAGAGAGAGAGAGAGAGAGAGAGAGAGAGAGAGAGAGAGAGAGAGAGAGAGAGAGAGAGAGAGAGAGAGAGAGAGAGAGAGAAAAAAACGAAAACGAGGGCGAGAGCGAGAGAGAAGATTAACCATGGGATGAAAAATAGCCAGGACAAGGAGGAGGGAAAAGAATGGGAAATCTTGTGCGGTAAACATGAGATTCAGGAAGAAGACAACAATGAAACGAGAAACAGAATGCCGCAGGAAACTGTTAAAGGGGCTCAGATTGTTACGGCCAGTCTCACAGTTCCCCATGATCGGTTAGTAAGCTCCCAAACCAATACCAGAGCCTTCGAAATTTCCTTGTATAGTGTCTGGGGTTTATATTGAAGTTCACAAATTTGATGAAGCTATACTAGAAAAGTCTTGTTGTGTGTTTAGTGTGGCATCGGAGACCTCCCCACTTTGGATTGTATGGGATTCTATAGTTTGGTTCGGGCTGTTACGAAGACACTGTGTTGGGCTGTGGAACCGGGTCTTTATGTACGCACCCAAACACCTTTCAGCTCAACAGGCAAACAAAAAAGACATATAAAAGAGCTGAACAAAAAATAAGAAGAGAGGACCAAGCGGGGAGGAGGAAAGAATAAAAGGCAGTTACCCTAATTTAAAGTGGAGGAGCAGAAGGCGGGGACTTAATATCCACGCGAGCAGAAGGAAGCCAGCAGGAAGACAGGAGGACAAGCAGGAAGATAAAGACAAAGAGTAACATAGGAACCGGAAGCAGAAAGAGAGAGAGCAGGGAAACAGAGGACAAGCAGAAAGATAAAGGAAAGGAGGAAGATAGATAAGGAGAAGGAGGAAAATAAAGACACAGAGTAAGATAGGAAGAAAAAGCAGGAAGGGAGATCAGGAAAACAGGAAGACAAGCAGAAAGATAAAGACAAATAGTAAGCTACGAGAGGAAAAGCAGGAAGAAAGAGAGCAGGAAGACAGGAAAACAAGCAGAAAAATAAAGAAAAGTAGGAAAACAGGAAGGAGAAACAGGAGTAGAGGGAGAATAAAACAGACAGGGAGACAGACAATTCGAAAGTTTAACAGGTAGGTCAGCAGGGAGGTTAGCAGGAAAAAGTCCCCAAAAATAAAGATAAAAAGTTCGCCAGTTAAAAGTAAAAAAAAAAAAGAGGCAGCGAGTAATTAGAAATGTAGACAGGTAGATTGGCAGGAAGATAATTAGTCAGTCATAAGGGCAAAAGAGTAGGGTAGGTAGGTAGTCAGGTAGGAATAGGTAAATAAACAAAGACATCGAGTAATTAGAAAGGTAGACAGGTAGATTGGCAGGTAGCTAATTACAGTCATAAGGGCAAAAGAATAGGGTAGGTAGGAATAGATAAAGAGGTAGACGGGCAGTAATAAGGGAGACAGACAGGTAGAGAGACAGATAACCAGGTGAAGCAGAGGGAAGGGAGAGCAGGTAGATGGGAAAGTATACATAGGTAAGTAGGTAAAGGGTCTCGGATGAAGGTAAGCAGGTAGATAGGTCAGTAGGGAAGGAAACAGGTAGAGGGGGTAGAGCAGCGTTACCCTATTATCGTATTCCAAACATCGCAATGATCAGTTCCGTGGCCCTAAACTCTCGTAGCCACACAGAGAACGCGATTTCGGTTGAAGTTATCGTTGGAAGGGTTACGCGTTGATGTTTGTTTACGATAACCGTGCGTCAGAAACCGAAAAAATATGATGTGCTGAGTGGCTAAGTACGATAATTTGGTAACGCTGGGGTAGAGGGTAGATAGAGGGTTACAAAGGCACTCAACCTCAGTAACCCCCCCCACAATTTGGTAACGCTGGGGTAGATGGTAGATAGAGGGTTACAAAGCCACTCAACCTCAGTAACCCCCCCCACAATTTGGTAACGCTGGGGTAGAGGGTTACAAAGCTACTCAACCTAAGGACCCCCCCCCCCCCACACACACAATCTGGCAACCTCTGCTCCCTAACGAAAGTCTTCCACCTCGACGATTTTTAAACTTAGTTAGTGAAGCTCATCAAGCGAGTCTCGAGCCGCGGCCTGACGAGCTCATTAAGAACCAAACAGAAGGGAAAATAACACAATAACTAGGAAACTACAGCAGTGGCTACACACACGACTACTCTGTCTGGGAATCCTCCGTCGAGCTCAAGAAGGAATAAGAAAGATGAAAATTGTAGAAGATAAAATACACTAAAAATACCCGCGACTGCTCTTCTGGGAACTTTCTAACGAGCTCAAGAAGGGAAAAAAAAGGTGAAAATAGTAACAGATAAAAATACATTAACAATACACACGATTGCCTCTCTGGGCGCCGGTAAGCAGATACACAGTGAATGTAGAGAGTGAGATAGCAATGAAAAGAAACGCATTGTATTGTAGCAGTAATAGCAGCGGCATCACTACTGGTGGCACTAAGCCGTGGCGGGTAAGCAGATACAGTGTTTGTAGAGAGTGAGATAGCAATGAAAAGAAACATCAGTTGGGGACCCGCAGAGTGGACGTGTGAGCGGCGAGACTCCCCAGCTGTTGGCCGCTCGGTGCGCGGTGGCGGCGGAAGTAGAGGAGGCGGCGGAAGTAGAGGAGGCGGCGGAAGTAGAGGAGGCGGCGGAAGTAGAGGAGGCGGCGGAAGTAGAGGAGGCGGCGGAAGGAGAGGAGGCGGCGGAAGTAGAGGAGGCGGCGGAAGTAGAGGAGGCGGCGGAAGGAGAGGAGGCGGCGACCCTTGCACCCCCAACATTGACCAGCAGACCCCAGGTGGTAAGCAAGCAGTTCCCAGGTGGCACCCGCCCCGCGGCGTCCGTCTGGCCCCGAGGATCGGAAGGCCGCGTGCCGCTGCGGGCACCGAGGAAGCTCTCCTCGGCCCCGCCGTGCGACACAGAAACCTCCCAGGGACCCCAGGGTGCGGCGAACACAGAAATCGGACCCCCAGAGTGCCTCCAGCGGCGTCCGCCTGGCCCTGGGGATCGGAAGGCCGCGTGCCGCTGCGGGCACCGAAGAAGCTCTCCTCGGCCCCGCCGTGCGACACAGAAACCTCCCAGGGACCCCAGGGTGCGGGTGCGGCGAACACAGAAATCGGACCCCCAGAGTGCCTCCAGCGGCGTCCGCCTGGCCCTGGGGATCGGAAGGCCGCGTGCCGCTGCGGGCACCGAAGAAGCTCTCCTCGGCCCCGCCGTGCGACACAGAAACCTCCCAGGGACCCCAGGGTGCGGGTGCGGCGAACACAGAAATCGGACCCCCAGAGTGCCTCCAGCGGCGTCCGCCTGCCCCTGAGGATCGGAAGGCCGCGTGCCGCTGCGGGCACCGAGGAAGTTGTCCTCGGCCCCGCCGTGCGACACAGAAACCTCCCGGCGATGCCAGGGTGCGGCGAACGGCTATGGCACAGATATCGGTCCTCCAGAGTGCCTCCAGAATATCTTCACCTTTGGAGGTGCCTCCACCGCTAGAAGAAGTGCCTCCGTGGTGCCACTGCAGGTCGGGCCTGCCGTGCGGCACGGTGGGCAGGATCCTCCTGGCGGCCTCGTGGCTGCACCTTAGGGGTTCTTCACCGGGCCTGGCGGGGGGGATGGGGGGGGGCCGGGAACCCAGGGGGCCTTACCCTGGGGCCTCCACCTCCACGGGTCACTTAGAAAAGCCTCCACAGGTACATGCAGAGGGTTGCCACAAGCACCTCCATATTCAGAGGTGCCTGCCCCTCCACAAGTGAATCCACCACTTGGAGTGCCTCCACGGGTCCCTCCAGAGATGGTGCCTCCTCCTTGGGGACCGCCCCTTCTTCGGCACCATTGCCGGGTGGGTCCCCCGGTGGATCCTCGGTGCCGGGAGCAGCCTCCCCCTGAGTGTCCTCCCCCAGATGGGCATCCTTGGGGACCTCAGGCATGGGGCTGTCCTTCTCGTAGGCCGGGGGGGCCTCCCCGTGGACGGGGAGCACCACCCCGGCGTGGTCGCTAGCCTCCAGGGGGAAGCAGTGGGCGACCTTCTCCCGCGGCTCCACGCACACGGGCCTCCTTCCGGCGCGGCGGCGGGCCAGGGCTCGCTCGCGCCGCGCTGCAGCGGCACGGCTGTGAGCGACCCGCTGGGCCTGCTCGGTTGGCTGGACTGGGCTGCTGAGTGAGATGTCGTAGATGTACCGTTTGACCATTTTTGTGGCTGTGACGATATGAAAATAAAAGGTCCTTGATGCGTCCGAGGCATGAACGGGTCTCCGGTGGCTTTCTTTAACTATGGTAACGTTATGAAGAGCAGTCTGTCACCCTCTCTGAAGAGGAGGCGTGCAGTGTGTGGAGGCGGCGGGAACGGCGACACTGATAAACAACGCTTAGAGAGGAAAGAACGATGACGACTGCTGGACTTTCTCAGTCTCATCACATGTCAGAAATGGCCTCAAAGGGCCAAGGCGACGGAAATGAGCATCGCGGCCACGCGCAGCTAAACCGTCTGCGGCGCGCCCCAACGTTATCTCCAAGCGAAAGTAAAGAACAAACCGGCCAAGACGAGGAATCAAAAAGCGCCTCAACGCGAAGAGAAATACAAAGAAATGCTGGAATCCATGAACGCCATTAGCCGTGAATGTTAGGAATGAACCTGACCAAAGAACTGATTGACTTCCGCCTGTCTACAGAAACGGAAGCAGCTCAAGGGAATTAAATATGTATGGAAAAATGAAACGCATGGAATCAGAGAATAATAAAATGCATGAACAAAATAAATCCAGTTCCTGATGGTGCGGGCAAAGCGATACGACACACAAAACTTTCCAAGAGTGCAGGCGAAAGTATTAGTAGGAAGCAGCTCAAGGGAATAAAAACAAACCACAAAAAAGCTCGCCTATGAACTAATAAAACAAGTATCGTAATAAAGCAGCGGAGTAATTACAGAAAAGTGAAATACCATAACACTTGATGACGTGGATGCATAAAGAAAATACCCAATTGCTGATAACATACGATCCATGGAAAAAAAAAATCCTATCTAAATTACATCAAATCACTTTTATGTACATTTTGAAACTTATTGGTCACAGAAAGTTTAAAGCAGAGAACCAAGAGAGGCATCCACTAAATAAGCAGAGGAGCAGCGAGAATCGAGCTTTTTTTATTATTGTTTCCTTTTTTTGTGCCCTTGAGCTGTCGCCTTTGTTGTAAAAAAAAAAAAAAGATCTCGATGGTGAAAACAAAACATACGACTTTTGATATAGAAAAAAAGTCTTCCCACCTTTAACGGAAGATATCACGAAACCTAAAATGAATAAAGACAAATAAATACATACATAAACAAACATGACATTCCGTTGATGTTGATGAAAGGTTACAGTGAATCAGAAGACATTATAATCGCAACAGACGAACAAACACTTTTTTATTTTTTTATTTTTTTACAGCTAAGGAGACAGTTCAAGGGCGTAAAGAAAAATATAAAAAAGCCCGCTACTTACTGCTTCTGAATAGAGGTCAAAGGAGTGTCCAAAAAACAATAGACTACAACAACAGCAAATCTTACACTAAAAAAAAAAAAAAAAAAAAAAAAAAAAAAAACACGAAAACAAAACAAAACACGATGAACACAACAATGGGAAACAACATCAACAAACCTTAACACTACAAAAACACGAGCAAACAAACAAGCAAACAAACACCGTGAACACAACAAGAGAAAACAACAACAACAACAACAGCAATCCTTACACGACAAATACCCAATAATAATAATAATAATAATAATAATAATAATAATAATGATAACATATGCCAAGGGAGCGGAAAACGAGAAAATGAATGAACGCTCAGATTGACACACCAGATGAAGGTTTAACAGGTAACCCCCCCCCGACCCCCTCTTACTCCCCCCCCCGCGTCCAGGTAACCAACCCCCCTTTCCCTTTCACTAGCCCCCCTTCCCCCATCCCTTAACCTCCCTTCCCCCATCCAGGTAACCCCCCTTTCCCCCTTACAAGTCTCCCTTCCCCCATCCTTTACGAGTCTCCCTTCCCCCATCCTTTAAGAGTCTCCCTTCCCCCATCCTTTAAGAGTCTCCCTTCCCCCATCCCACCACTTCCCCGCCTTTCCCTTTTACTAGCCTTCCTTCCCCCATCCCTTAACCCCTCTCCCTTACTAAGCCCCCCTACCCATCCTGGTAACCCCCCTTTAACCTTTACTAGCTTCCATTCCCCTATTCTAGCATCCCCCTTTCCCCCGCCTCCCCCTCTTCCCACTCCCCCATTCAGCCCGGTTCGCCGTTCCATTCTCCCAGGTAAATGTAACGTGTGATTGTGACGCGCTTTGTGAATTCATCTCCGACGCCGCAGAATGGAAGGTGTGCGTGCGTGTGTGTGTGTGTTTTGCGGCAATCAGAACTCAGTCTCGCGGGTATTGGCGTGTGATACAAGGCGGAGGGTGGGAAGTGGGGGACGCGGGGAGGGAGGGAGGGAGGGGGCGCAAAATACTGTCCAATTAAAAGTATTTGGCAGACTTTCTGTCTTCATGAGAGGAAAGACGAGGAAGAAACCAACCCACTTAAAACAATTCTCCCTTTCAATCTTCTTCCGTCCCCGTCTTACCCAGTTCTTTCCTTTCTTGTGGAGACAGGTGTGTGTGTGTGTGTGTGTGTGTGTGTGTGGGGGGGGGGGGGGGGGTGTCCTGAGCGTGTCCTGCAGTGGTCAGGTGTGTGGCAGGCAGCGTGGGAGCAATACCCAGACGTCATCGCTGAGCGGCGGACCGTTATCACTCCCGCCGCAGCGTCCAGCAGTGTTGCCGGCGGTTAGGTGGTATTTATTACGGGGCGTGGAGGGTCCCGGCAACACACAACGGTCCGGGCCGCCGGGGGGTGCTGGCACACTAAGTGAAGGGGCAATGGAGCGAGGACACACCATACTCGCCGCCACGCCCCGCCACGGCAACTCTACAAACCCGTCCTGCCGCCCCTAAGTTCCCTAACCTGTGAAAGTTCCAGCCTCGCCAGACACTCTGCCCTACCCTGCCCTGCCCAACCCTACCATACCCTGTCCTGCCCTAGCATGACCTCCCCCCCCTCCGGTCACGGAGTGCAACAGAGGCGCGGGTGGGTGTGGTCAGGGGAAGGTACTTACCTGATGACATTCAGGATGTTGTCGATGGAGAAGCGCGGGCGGCGGTCACGGCCGTGCGGGTGCGGGTGGGCGTCCAGCTCCAGCAGGGCGGGGCGGGAGCGGTCCCCGTCCGTCTCGTCCTCGGAGAGCGTCCCCGGAGTGTCGCCCCCGAAGTAATCATCCACAGCAAAGTCTGTGAGGTTGTGGAACGAGAGGGCACGACCGTCCCTTCTGACGGACAAGCCCTCCTTGCGGGGCACCTCCCCCTGTTTCTGCTGCTGCCGCTGCTCCTCGGCATCCAGCGAGGGCAGGCTGCCGCGCTTCTTGCGGTAGTGGAATTCCATCAGGAGGTCCCTCACGCGCGAGTCCTTTGCCAAGAAGCGTCGCTTCCGCTTTTTCTTGTTCACAATGATGTCGGACTCGGAGTTGGAGCGAGTGCGGGTCAGGTGGGGCTTGTTCAGGACAGCGGCTGCCTTCCGTGGCGCAGGGGCGGCGGGGGCCGGCGCCGCGGGCCGGGGCGGGACAGAGTCATCCTCCTCGTGATTCCGATGACCACGCATCCGGAATATGTGCACCTTCTCATCCCAAGCACTCCAGCGCCTCTTCTTGAGGTCAAGGCCATGTTTGCGGAAGCGGCCCAAAAGACGAGAGTTGATGGCCGCGGGGGGCACCTCGCGAGGCTCTGGGTCAAGCGACTCCTCGAGTTTCTCCGCGTCGACAAGGGAGCCGGCGCGGCTCCGCCCGTGCAGCAGCAGCTCATGGTGGGAGTGGGAGCGCATCCTGGATATGAACTTTTTCACCTTGGAGTCCGAGGAGGCATCGCGGCGATTTTCCTCCACAATGGAGGCGGAGCGCTCCCTGACAATCTCCTTGGTCTTGTACTGGCGTGAGCGTGGCAGGTGCCGCTCCTTGGCCTTGCCGGTGTTGAGATGGTCCTGCGAGGCACACAGCCGCTCCGGCGCCGCCTTCAGGAAGCCGTGGCTGTCGGACAACACCTCGGTGGAGGCGTGACGCGATCGGTCCCCGTTGGACTTGAAGACCGATGAGTCGTCGCTGCCGGCGTCACTCCACGAGGCCTCGGAGCAGAAAGAGTTGAGGGAAGGAGAGCGGGTGTTGGGGGTGCAGGAGCCGCTGGAGGGGCCGCTGGGGGTGCCCCACATGGTGATGTTCACCTCCGGGGGCGGCGTGTTGCACCAGTACTCGTCGCCGTCGGCCCCCAGCACCACCACCACTGGGTGCGGTATTTCCCCCTCCGCGTCCCTCCAGGAGTCCTCCACGCCGTTGTTCACGGCTTCCATGACTGTCTGCCTGTGCGCCTCGTCTCAGTGAGCACGAGAAGCCGCCTCAACCACCACCACCACCACCACAGTCAGCATTCCTGGCGCACAAAGCAGTTCAGCCACGCGGGACGCTGCCACTGCCTTCACCTTACAAAGGTCACGCCACACACGGCAGCAGCAGCGGCAGTTTGGCGACCACGCCGACACCAGGGAACATTTCACTCCCGCACACCGCGGCTCACCAGCACAACGAAACACCTCACAAACGCTGGGTCATTACCGCTCGCGTCTCGCTAGTCAAGCTTCCTCCTCAGATCTACGAGACAAAGATAATGAGTCATGGAAACAGAGGAACACCAATGATTGTTTGCATAAGCCAAGGCAACACTCCGCCGCCCCTCGGGAGGCTGGTGGTGCCGCGCGGCCCTGTGCCCCTCAGGTAACCCAGGTGAGAGAGGTGCACGAGACCGAGGCTGCAGGTAATGTTTCCCTCTCTCGCACCCTCATTCACCTGCTTTTTTTTCCCTCCCTGGCCCTTTTACCTCGTATTTTACCTTGCACACCTCTAATTTAACTCTCTCTCTCTCTCTCTCTCTCTCTCTCTCCACATTAAACTGGTCTTGCGAAAGTTGATCCGTCTAGTTTTTGTAGTGACATTCACCGCGCCAGAGTTTGTGGGGTAATGGCGGGGGTGGTGAGGGGCGGTGGTGCCGGCGGTGGTGAAGGTGGTGGTGGCGGTGGTTGAGTGGAGGTGATGGTGGAGTGGGAGGTAAGTGTAGGCCGTGGAGCTAGGGCTGATGATGGTGATTGTGGTGGTGATGGTGGTGGTGGTGGTGGTGAGGGAAAGGAAGGGATACATCAAGGTGAAGGTTGTGGGTGTGGTGATGATGGTGGTGAAGGTGATGAGGGTGAAGGCTAAAGATAAAGATGGTGGTGGTGGTGATGGTAGTGGTGGTGGTGATTGTAGTGGTATTGATGTAGATGATGCATAGAGGTGGTGGTGGTGATAAAGGGGGGGAAGGGGAAGGGGGAGCAAGTGGTGATGAACAGTGAAAGTGGAATGGTGATGAAAACGAAGTGTTGATGGTGATTCTGTAAGTGTATGGTTATGTATACCTGGTCTTGTCCACACACACACACACACACACACACACACAGGGACGCATAACACAAACACTCCATTATTCACACATACATATTGCTCTGTTGACTGACTGACTGACTGACTGACTGATTGGCTGACTAAATTAACCCAGAAACTCGGTCATGCACTCACTCTCACTCAACTCACTCACACTCACTCACTCACTCACTCGCTCTCACTCACACGAACGCTGACCAAGCTGATTGACACTAGTAATCGGAAAACGCTAATGGGATCTGAACTCAATATGCTTTTTACTCCTTTCTCTGTTATTTCCATTTTTATTTTCCATTTCGCATAGGTCTAAAAATGATCCTGCCTTCTTCTTTAGCCTTTTTTTTTCCTTTCTTTTGTGGTTTGTTCTTGTTCTTTGTCTTATTCAATTTATTTTTTCTCCTTTCTTGTTTTCATTTTTATTTTCCATTTCGCATAGGCCTAAAATTTTCCTGCCTCCTTCTTTTGCCATTTTTCTTTTTTGTGGGTTGTTCTTGTTCTTTCACTTATTCGATTTATTTTCCTTCTTTCTCTTATTTCCATTTTTATTTTCCATTTCGCGTAGGCCTAAAAATATTCTGCCCTTTCAAACACCAATTTCTTCATTTTTTTGTGTTTTTTGTACGTGATTTTTTCTCTTATTCGATTTATTTTTCCTTCTTTCTTTCTTATTTTCATTTCTATTTTCTGTTTCGCGTAGGCCTAAAATTACCCTGCCTCTCTTTAAACACCAATTTCTTAATTTTTTTGTGTGTGTTTTTTGTTCGTGTTATTTTTTTACTCAATTTATTTTTCCTCCTTTCTCTTTTATTTCCATTTTTATTTTCTATTTCGCGTAGGCCTAAAAATATTCTGCCTCTTTCAAACACCAATTTCTTCCTTTTTTCGTTTTTTCTCTCTTATTCGATTTATTTTTCCTTCTTTCTCTCTTATTTTCATTTCTATTTTCTATTTCGCATAGGCCTAAAATTATCCTGCCTCTCTTGTATCAATTTCTACCTCTTTTGTGATCCATTTTTGTTCTTGTTTTCTCTCTCTTTCTCCCCTCGTTCTTCTTTTTTGGTCTTCTTTCTGTGATTTTATTTTCATTTTTTTTATTCATCCTACTCTTTCTTCTCTTCCTTCCACCCCAGCTGTTCCCTTCCTCTTTTTCATATTTAACTTTCCTCTTGTTTCTCTTTTTTTCAATTCTTCCTCCTCCTTCTCTTCCCCTCTCGGTTTTCTTTCGCCTCGCTTCTAACTTGTTTTTCTTTCATGGGTCACTTAGTTATTTTTGTTCCTCTTGTCTTCTCCAGCTTTCTTTTTTTCTCTCTCTGTCTTCGCTCCTTCTTTCCCTTTCTCTCTTACTCGCTTTCTTTCCTTTCTTCCGTTATTTTTGTTCCTCCTGTCTTCTCCAGTTTTCTTTTTCTCTCTCTTCCTGTCTTCCCTCCTTCCTTCCTCTTCTCTCTCTCACTCGCTTTCTTTCCTCCTTCCTTCCTTCCTTCCTTCAGTCTTTGCAAGTTTTCTCTATTTCGCCATTTTTTGATCGTCTTTTGTTTTGGTCTTTAACTAATTCACGACTATTCTCATCTTCGCTATTTCTCGTTAGTCTTTTGTTTTGGTTTTTGTTATCTAATTCACTACTGTTATCACCACCATCCACTTTACGATCGTCTTTTGTTTTGGTCTTTGTTAACTAATTCACGACTGTTATCACCGCC
>NW_026112305.1:52500-67500 GCF_024679095.1 Eriocheir sinensis | reverse complement strand
CGTGTCTCTCTCTCTGAAGGTAAGGGGCGTTCGAATACCCAAACACTTCAACACCTTTCGCATGAGTGTCCGTGAAGGCGAGTATAAACAAACAAGATAGGGCGCTGAGATGACATTCCTTTGTGTGTTTATAAGTTGTAGGAGGACTAAGAGGAGGTAATGTGGGGATGGTGTTGAACCCTTCTTCCCACCCAAACACACACACACACACACACACACAAAAGACAGCTCCTTCCTAACCTTAGTCACGACCGAATCTATCAAAACATTATAATAACCAAAAAACACAAAAATAAAAATAAATCCAGACCCAAGATTTTGAAAAGAGCGAAAAAGGAAAGAAGAAAAACAATCCTTCCCTAAACTTAGCGTCCACATCACCAGAGAATAAAAAAAAAAGTAAAAAAAATACTGAAGCAAGAACAAGAAAATAAAGAAAAGACAAAGACAACCGCGAGTCATCTTCATCCATCAGCGCACACGTCATCCAGGTGAGACAGAGCGATTAGCGGTGATGGACGCACACCTGAAACACCGCCGCCATTACCGTCACCAGGTGTCACCGCGCGCGTCACCATCAGCTGTTCCTCGCGCCTGATATGCTTATGGCTCTATCAAGGCCTGGAGCACACGAGGGAGAGGCGAGGCTGATAGCGGGTTTGTCTTTATCTCTTATGTTGTCTGTGTATGTTATGGCTTTTACAACATGTTTCCATTTCCCTACAATTCGCCTTTCCGATTTACGCCAATGTACCTTCCCTTTTTCCGATTTACCCCAATGATTTACCTTTCCTACCCAACTTTTCCGATTTACGCACATGATTTACCTTTCCCTACCCTAACTTTCCGATTTGCGACTACGATTTACCTTTCCTTATCCTAACTTTCCAATTTACACCCATGATTTACCTTTCCTTACCTTAACTTTCCGATTTACACCCATGATTTACCTTTCCCTAGCCTACCTTTCCAATTTACACCCATGATTTACCTTTCCCTACCCTAACTTTCCGATTTACACCCATGATTTACCTTTCCCTACCCTAACTTTCCGATTTGCGACTACGATTTACCTTTCCGTACCCTACCTTTCCAATTTACACCCATGATTTACCTTTCCCTACCCTAACTTTCCGATTTGCGACTACGATTTACCTTTCCGTACCCTACCTTTCCAATTTACACCCATGATTTACCTTTCCCTACCCTAACTTTCCGATTTACCTCTTATGATTAGCGTTTGGGTGTAGAGGGAGAGATAAAACAAGGTAAATCAAGCTAAGTTTCCCTATTTGCCCTCTCGTATTCAAGTTTCGTGTACGACTTTCAACATATTTTCCTTTGCCTACCTTACCTGTCCGATATACGCTTTCCGATATATATTTGGGTGTAGATTGATAGTGAGGCAAGGCAAGGTAAGCTAAGGTAAGTTAGGATGAAGCTATACATCATACATTCATCACTGCATTGCTAATATACACAGCCTTACATCATACATTCATCACTGCATTGCTAATATACACATCTATACATCATACATTCATCACTGCATTGCTAATATACACAGCCATACACTCTCTCTACTCTCTCGTTCTGCATATGACTTTCAACACCTCTTCCTTTGCCGACACCTCTCCGATATCTGTTTGGGTGCAGAGAGACGGTGTAAAGAGGTTATCAAGGGCAGGTCTCTCGTTCTGTCCTCTCGCTCTCGTATTTGTTGGGCATTCGACTGTCAACACTTTTTACTTGGCCTACACTTTCCTGATTTATGTTTGGGTGTAGCGAGGTCGTGAACCGAGGCAAAGCAAGTTTCTCTCTCTCTCTTTCTCTCTCTTGGCTCTTCAGTGTATATGTTGTGTATGCGACTGTGACCTCCTGCACCTATTCTTTTACTATGCATCTTTCTAGGCTTTAAACTCTCTTATAGGGCCGCATTGCTAGCCATTTCGTCGCCCAAGTTCGTGGGAGTTTGGGGCATTTCCAGGAGTAGTTTTATGTCCCTGGTGGTAGTGTGACCCTTCCTCTGTACAATGAACCTAAAGAAACACTCATTAGAACCCGACTGACCCCCTCTTTGACCCTTAGAAATAGCTGATATGAGAACTGAAAGGGTCGTATTTTGAGACATTTCGCCGCCCAAGAACACATATTTAACAAGGCTTTCGTAGGAGTTTTGGGCATTTCCAGGAGTAGTTTTATGTCCCTGGTGGTAGTGTGACCCTTCTTCTGTATAATGAACCTAAAGAAACACTCATTAGAACCCGACTGACCCCCTCTTTGACCTTTAGAAATAGCTGATATGAGAACTGAAAGTGTCTTCTAATACCGAGTTGAAATATAATGTTGTGTGTATGACCTCCCGTATATGTTGTGGATATGATTTCCCTTTCCTTCTCTTCCGTCTGTTGTGTACGCGGCTTCTAACATCTATTCTCTTACATGCAACTTTCTCGACTAACTTAATGTATGGGTGTCGCGAGGCAGTCAACCAACGCAAGGCAAAGAAAGTCAAGGTAAGATTGGCCCCACGGCGTTCACCAAGGCCTCGCTATATGCCCTCTCCTCTCCCTTTTCAGTTCCTCCGCCTTTTTACACCTGTATATTAACTTGTGAGACTGTAGCGAGGGGATGAGGCGAGGCAAGGTAAAGAAAGGTAAGGCTGATCACACGGCGTTCACTAAGGCTTCGCTATATGCCCTCTCCTGTTTACTGTTGTGGGTACGACTTCCAATACCCTTTTCCTTTACAGTTTCCTCCGCCTTTCTACACCTGTATATTAACTTGTGACGGTAGCGAGGGGATGAGGCGAGGTAAGGCAAAGGAAGGTAAGGCTGGTCACACGGCGTTCACCAAGGCCTCGCTATCTGCCCATCCTGGTTGTTGTGGGCACGACTTCCAATACCCTTTTCTCTCCTCTCCACCTTTCTAAGTCAACGTGGGGCTGTAGAGAGGCGATGGGGCGACGGAGAACAACGTAACACTGACTCCCTGACATACACCAACCAGACCCATTCCTGCTTCTTATGGGCACGACTTCCAATATCCCTTTCTAATTTTTCTATTCTCTCCACCTTTGTAAGTCAACGTGGGGCTGTAGAGAGGCGATGGGGAGACGGAAAACAACGTAACACTGATGATCCCCTAGCATTCACCAAGGCTTTTATCTCGCCCATTCTTGTTTCTTGTGGGCACGACTTCCAATACCCTTTTCTATCCTCTCCACCTTTCTAAGTTCACGTGGGGCTGCAGAGAGGCGAGGCACAGCAAGGAAACTCAAGGCGAGGCGACGAAAAACAACGTAACATCAACCCCCTGGTATTCACTAAGGCTTATATCTCGTCCACTCCTGTTTCTTGTGGGCACGGCTTCCAATACCCTTTTCTAACTTCTCCACCTTTCTAAGTCAACGTGAGGCTGTAATGAGGCGTAACACTAATCCCCTGCCATTCACCAAGGCTTTATCTCGCCCATTCTTGTTTCTTGTGGGCACGACTTCCAATACCCTTTTCTATCCTCTCCCTTTCTAAGTTCACGTGTGTCTGCAGAGAGGCGAGGCACAGCAAGGAAACTCAAAGCAACACTGACCCCCTAGCATTCACCAACCAGGCCCACTCCTGTTTGTTGTGGGCACGGCTTCCAATACCCTTTTCTATCCTCTCCCTTTCTAAGTTCACGTGTGTCTGCAGAGAGGCGAGGCACAGCAAGGAAACTCACCCCCTGGCATTCACCAAGGCCTCTCTCTGCCCTCTCATGCCGGTGTACACGACGACCACCATCACTAACATAATTTTTTTCCATTCATCTTTCCGAGCGCACATACTCCCACGTACACTGATGAACACGTACACTCACAGCCACGTACATGCTTCACGGGGGGTATGCGAATATATACACATAAACGCACACGTACACGCACACGGGGTACACTGACAGCGGATGTGTGTGTGTGTGTGTGTGTGTGTGAACGGAGGGAGTGTGTGCGTGTGTGTGTGTCACCCACGCCACGGCCACGCGAACTGAGAGGGTTCTTTTGCCTCGCCCAGCTGAACGCCTCTTCTGCCCTCCCATCCCTCCCCCTGCCACACTCTCTCCCTCTCTCCTCCTCCCTCATCCCTCTCCCCCTCTCCTCTCCTCCTCCTCCAACCCACTCCTCCCCTTCCTTCTTCCCTTCTCTCCCCACTCCCCTCCCTCTCTCTCCCCTCTCTCTCTCCCTTATCACCCCTCCCTCCCTTCCACCCTCTATCCATTTCTCCTCCTCCCTCCCTTTGTTTTCCAGCTGTCTCCTCTCCTCCTTCTCTACTTCACAACCTCCCGCCTCCACCTCCTCCTCCTCCTCCTCCTCCTCCTCCTTCTCCTCCTTCATCTTCCAGCCCTCTACTCTACCCTTTCCCTTCTCTTCCTACCTCCCTCCTCTAGTCCCATCCTGACCCTCTTCTTCCCTCTCTTCATCCAGTCCCCTTTCCTCCTCTTCCTCCTCCTCCTCCTCCTCCTCCTCCTCCCAATTCAAGCAAAGCGATGCAATACCGACATCGGCAGGAGTTATTTCTCGAATAGAGTTGTTCGCCACTGGAACAGCCTTCCTGCAGAAGTGGTTAGCGCAGAGACCATCAACTCCTTCAAAAAACGCATTGATCGCCACTTTGCTGCAACGGGAGTGAACTGAACGTTCCCAAGAGTAGGTACACAAGTGCTATAATCCTTCCCTGCAAGCCACTCCTGTGGCAAACGGATTGATTGAATCACTGAACGCAGGCAGCCTAGTAATGAGCCAACAGGCTTTCTGCTGCCTGCTAGTCCATGTTTCCATGTTTCCATGTTTCCTTTTGAAGCGGTGTTGGGGTTGGTGGGTGGAGGGAAAGGTCACCTGGATGTGGAGAGGTCATGTGGGATTGGTGTTGAGTGGTGTTGAGGTGGTGATTATATAGTAGTGAGGTGTCAGGGTGGTTGGTGTAGGAGTGGTGGTGATGTTGGTGGTGGTGGTGATGTTGGTGGTGATGTTGGTGGTGGTGATGATAGCGATGTGGTGAGGATGTGTGGAGGTGCAAAGGGGTGGGTGGTGAAGTGGTAATGAGATGGTGATGAGTTTGTGGTGATGTAATGAAGTGTAAGGATGGTATTGAGATGGTGTGAGGGTGGTGAAGGTGATAGTGAAATGGTATTGTTGAAGTGATGGGAAGGTGAAGATTGTAAATTGGTGGTGACGAAGTGGTGACGAAGTGGTGACGAAGTGGTGACGAAGTGGTGACGAAGTGGTGAGGAAGTGGTGGTGAAGGACGTGATGTTTCTTCGGTAAAGTAAGTGAGATGTTGCGGGCAGTTAGTTAGTTAGTAAGTTGGTTAGTGTGCGTGCGTGTGTGTGTGTGTGTGTGTGTGTGTGAGAGAGAGAGAGAGAGAGAGAGAGAGAGAGAGAGAGAGAGAGAGAGAGAGAGAGAGAGAGAGAGAGAGAGAGAGAGAGAGAGAGAGAGAGAGAGAGAGCGCGAGAGAGAGAGAGAGAGAGAGAGAGAGAGAGAGAGAGAGAGAGAGAGAGAGAGAGAGAGAGAGAGAGAGGCAAAGATCCCTAACAACACAGATAAAAGTACTCGTGTCAAGATTCAACTTCAGATTAAATTTAAGACTAATTCACATAAGAGCGAAAAATAGATAAGAAAAGAGACGAGGGCAAGAACAGCCACAAAGAAAGTGAATATCTAGGAACCCCCAAAAAGATGACGTTGATGAAATAAGTGACTGCCATTGATTTTGCTGACTTACTGAAAAAAACTGATTAATACACAAACAAACGATACGAGTGGAGCTTTCAGAGACCGAGAGGCATAGGACAACGCTCATTAGGCCTATATACGACTCAAATTAAGCCCATATTCACAAACAATTCGAGGCTTACACACCCACATTGAATAAGGTTTTGATAGGGGTGGTAGGTATTTCCATGGGTAGTTAATACACAAATAAACTATACGGGTGGAGCTTTCAGAGACCGAGAGGCATAGGACAACGCTCATTAGGCCTATATACGATTCAAATTAAGCCCACATTCACAAACAATTCGAGGCTTACACACACACATTGAATAAGGCTTTGATAGGGGTGGTAGGTATTTTCATGGGTAGTTAATACACAAATAAACTATACCAGTGGAGCTTTCAGAGAGCGAGAGGCATAGGATAACGCTCATTAGGCCTATATACGACTCAAATTAAGCCCATATTCATACGCAATTCGGGGCTTACACACACACATTGAATAAGGCTTTGAAAGGGGTGGTAGGTATTTCCATGGGTAGTTCTGTGAGCCTCGTGATAGTTTGACAAGGCTTCAATACCCACATTGAATAAGGCTTTGAAAGGGGTGGTAGGTATTTCCATGGGTAGTTCTGTGAGCCTAGTGATAGTTTGACAAGAGTTCTACGCAGCGTTACCGAATTATCGTACATAGCCACACAGAACATTATATTTTCCGGCTTCTGACTCACAGCTATCGCAAACAAACACCAGTAAGTAACGCTTTTAACGATAACTTTAACTGGAATCTCGTTATCTGTGTGGGTAGGAGAGTTTTGGGCCCTGGAACAGAGTGCGATGTTTTGGGTACGATAATATGGTAACGTTGCTTCCATGTCGTGAACGTGAAAAACACTCATAGGAACGCGATTAATCTCCTCTGTGACACTTGGAGATATCTGTTTTGAGAGTAGAAAGTGTGTGTGAATTCGGGTCTAGTGCGTCTAACCAGAGTCGCTAGATTATCGTACTCAAAGCATGTATCGTATTTACCGGTTTCTAACACTTATTATTGCCAAGAAAGAGATATAATTAACCATCTTAACGATAACTATATATGAAGCCTGTTAGTGATGCCCAGGAGACAGGTTTTGCGTCGGAAAGCGGTAAATATAAGAGGCTGAGGAGGAGGATAAGCTGGCACCGCTGCGTCTAACCAGAAACACGGTGGTCAGAACTGGAGGCTTAAGAGAGGCAGTTATCAGAGGTTGGCAAGGCTGTTCAGTGTTGCGATAGCGTACATGACGGGCCTGACCACGCACGTAATGACCAAAGAAGTGATATATTTTGTAACTGGACGCAAGGAGGAATATTCATACGTGGATACGAATATGGAGGAGTCTGATGCGAAGCAGAGAATTGCAAGGAAAATTAGATATGCATACGAGGGTTGCAATAACGTAGTGATAGCCCCCCCCAAAAAAAAATCTGACGTTCTACAATGCAAATGAATACAGTGAAGAAACGCAGTGACGGTGATGATTATTAAAGAAGATGAGCAAACGGAATATTGCAAGGAAAGTGAGATAGATATGATACGCAAGCAATAACAGTGACGCTATTAACTCGGACGCTATTAACAGTGCAGACTCAGACGATCACGGAAACACAGACAGTCCCGAATATTAAGGAAGCAGAAGACGGAATTATAAGGAAAGTGAGATAGATAGGAGACGCTAGTAATAACAGTGACGCTATTAACTCGGACGCTATTAACAGTGCAGACTCAGACGATCAAGGAAACAGACAGTCCCGAATAGTAAGGAAGCAGAAGACGGAATTATAAGGAAAGTGAGATAGATAGGAGACGCTAGCAATAACAAAGATAGATAAAAACTCGGACGCTATTAACAGTGCAGACTCAGACGATCACGGAAACACAGACAGTCTCGAATATTAAGGAAGTAGAAGACGGAATTATAAGGAAAGTGAGATAGATAGGAGAAGCTAGCAATAACAGTGACGCTATTAACTCGGACGCTATTAACAGTGCAGACTCAGACGATCACGGAAACACAGACAGTCCCGAATATTAAGGAAGCAGAAGACGGAATTATAAGGAAAGTGAGATAGATAGGAGACGCTACCAATAACAGTGATAGATAAAACCTCGAACGCTATAATATATTGTAACTATTATAGGAGCAGCGAAGACTCAGATGATCAAGGAAACACAGACAGTCCCGAATATTAAGGAAGCAGAAGACGGAATATGATAAGGAAAACGAGATAGATGTAAGGTATTTGAAACAATGTAGCGACACCCCCCAAAAATAAGACTTTGCCAATAATAAGACTTGGAGACTAATATTGTACTGGGCGCTTTGAAGAAATCTCAGAAACCTGAATATTAAGGAAGCAGATTATAAACAGAACATGACAAGGAAACTGAGATAGAGGTAAGACTTTCAATAACATAATAGCTAACCCAAAAATATGAACTCGGACGCTAATATTGTAACTGAGCGCTGTGCAGAAACTCGAGACAATCATGACTATTGAGGAAGCGTATTAGAGAACAGAACATGACAAGGATAATGAGATAGATATAAAACGCTTGCAGTAACATAACGACCCCCAGAAAAATGAGAACTCGGACGCTAATATCGCAATTGGGCGCTGTGCAGAAACTCGAGACAATCATGATTATCAAAGAAGCGTATTAGAGAACAGAATATGACAAGGATGATGAGATAGATAGACGCTTGCAATAACATAACGACCCCCCAAAAAAAATGAGAACTCGGACGCTAATATTGTAACTGAGCGCTGTGCAGAAACTCGAGACAATCATGATTATTAAAGAAGCGTATTAGAGAACAGAATATGACAAGGATGATGAGATAGATAGACGCTTGCGATAACATAACGACCCCCAGAAAAATGAGAACTCGGACGCAAATATTATAACTGGGCACTGTGCAGAAACTCGAGACAATCATGAATATTGAGGAAGCGGATAAGATTACAAAACACGGCAAGGAAAATGAGATGGATAAGAAGATTGCAATAATGTCGTGATCCTAAGAACAGAAGAAGCTCGGACGTTATGTTATGTAGATGAATTCGGCAAAGAAAACAGAATATGACAAGGAAAGCGGGGATAGATAAGTAAGCTGCAATGATGTCGTGACCCAGAAATAGGAAACTCAGACGCTGTATTCTGCAACGCGGTGGTGATGACTCAAGAAGCAATCATGTATATTGAGGAAGTGGACGAGAGAACAGAATATGACAGGGAAAATGAGTTTGAGATAAGAACGCTTGAAATAATGCAGATAAAAGAACATAAGAACGTAAGAAGTCTGCAAGAGGCCGGTTGGTCTATACAATTTAGCTCCTGGAAGCCTAACCCAACCTAACCTCACTATCCATGAATTTATCCAGCCTCCTCTTGAATGTATCTATGGTATTGGCACCCACAACATGACTGCCAAGCCTTTTCTACTCATTCACCACTCAGACGTTGTCATTTGCCACTGGATCCGATGAAGGCGACTCAGAAATGAACCTAAATATCAAGGAAGCGGATGAAAGAGCAAAACATGACTGAGAAAATGAGTTTGAGATGAGACGCTTGAAATAATGCAGATATCAAAACGGGAAGACTCAGACGTAGTAATTTGCCACTAGACGCCACGAAGACGCCTCAGAAACGAACCTAAATATTGAGGAATCGGATGAGACAGTAAAACATGACTGAGAAAATGAGTTTGAGATGAGACGCTTGAAATAATGCAGATATCAAAACGGGAAGACTCAGACGTTGTAATTTGCCACTGGACGCATGCAACGAAGACGACTCAGAAACGAACCTAAATATTGAGGAAGCGGAGGAGAGAGCAAAACATGACTGAGAAAGTGAATTTGAGATAAGAGGCTTGCAATAATAGGGTGACCAAAACGGGGAGACTCAGACGTTGTATTTTCTAACTGGAGGCGAAATAGAAGAATACTGAGGAAGCGGAAGACACAGAATTGCAAAGAAAATATGACCCACAGAAAAAAGAAACACAATAGCAAGGAAAATATGACCCACGGAAGAAAAAAAACACAATAGCAAGGAAAATATGACCCACAGAAAAAAAAGAACCAGAACAGTAAGGAAAATAAGACCCAAAGAAAGAATAGCAAGGAAAATTAGACCCACGGAATAAAAAAAGACCCGGAATAGCAAGGAAAATAAGGCCCACGCTAACGCAATGATCTAAAAGGAGACTCAGGAGACGCTATAATTCAAGGGGGAGAATCAAGGCACATCAGAATAATATAAATTTGAACAGTCTCTTTTGGGCATCTCCTTACCTTCACTCTTTTTCTTAGACGGTGGAGCGTGTCGCAGGGAGGCGTAGGAGGAGGGAGGACTCAAAGAAAGGGATGAATATTGAGGCTTTGGAATAGCAACAGAGTGACGATGAAAGTAAGATGGATATATAAACAAAAGAAAACAACTTGCAAGGACCCAAAAAAGAGCGACTTGTTAAATTTATTGCTGGACGCGAAGAAGAATACGAGAATCTACCCTGTCAGAAAGGGATGAATTTTGAGGCTTTAGAATAGCAACAAAGTGACATAGAAAGTAAGATGGATATATAAACTAAAAAAATAAACAATAAGGACCAAAAAAAGAGCGACTTGTTAAATTTATTGCTGGACGCGAAGAAGCATACGAGAATCTATTCTATCAACCTCATGAATATCTAGGAACCCCCCAAAAAAGATGACGTTGATGAAATAAGTGACTCCCACTGATTTTTTTGACTTACTGAAAAAAATGATTAATACAAAAACATAAGTGACTGCCACTGATTTTTTTGTCTTACTGAAAAAACTGATTAATACAAAAACATAAGTGACTCCCATTGATTTTTTGACATACTGAAAAAACTGATTAATACAAAAACATAAGTGACTGCCTTGATTTTTTTGACTTATTGAAAAAAAAACTGATTAATACAAAAACATAAGTGACTCCCATTGATTTTTTGACTTACTAAAAAAAAAAACTGATTAATACAAAAACAAACTATACGAGTGGAGCTTTCAGAGAGGAAGAGGTATAGGACAACGCTCAGTATATACCTCACCCCACAGCCTGACCCAACCAGACAGCCTTCCTGCGTCTGTATCTCCTCCTGCCACCGACTCGCACGCATGGAAAGTTAGGAGCACTGGACCTCCTGACGAAGAGTTGGAGCTCGCCCGGGATTGAAATTTGAGTCTCGATAGATTGCCACTTTAGCTACGCTGCCACTGTTTCACCGCTTTCAGAACTAGGGCACAGTTTCACCCGTGGCTAGACTGCTTATCAATCTGTCAATATTCTTTATACAGCAATGGCATAAGCAGTTCAGGGGCAACAAAAAAACAGGAAACAAAGAAGCATGCTAATCACTGTTCCTGCAAAATGTAGTTAGTACGCGGAAAAGAGAGGTCAATTTCGGAAAGGAGAGGTCAGTTTTGGAGAGGAGAAGTCAATTTTGGAGAGGAGAGGTCAGTTTTGGAGAGAAGTCAATTTTGGAGAGGAAAGGTCAATTTTGGAGGGGAAAGGTCAGTTTTGGAGAGGAGAGATCAATTTTGGAGAGAAGTCAGTTTTGGAGAGTAGAGGTCAATTTTGGAGAGTAGAGGTCAATTTTGGAGAGGAGAGGTCAATTTTGGAGAGGAAAGGTCAATTTTGGAGAGAAGTCAATTTTGGAGAGGAGAAGTCAATTTTGGAGAGTAGAGGTCAATTTCGGGTTAATATAAATGCTACAATTGAATAATGAATACCGAATAGCAAGAAGAAAATGAGATATAGCAACAACGACCCAAAGAAGACGTAATATTTCAAGAGGGGAACTGTCAAAGCTCCACGATATCAACTTAATCAATGTGTATCTGTATGCAGGCGCGGACATATTTATGCGCCTGGTTTGCCCTTGACCCGCCTGCTTTACATAATATGACAACAACAACAACAACAACAATAACAACAACAACTGGAAGAGATGCATTATACTGATGGAGAGTGGCGAATATTGAATAAGCACAAGAGGATGTATGATAAAGACGGAAAGAGTGAGATATATGTAGAAAGGCGGAGAACTATTGAAGAGATGAATATATACTGAATAAGCAAAAGAGGAAATATAAAGAAGAAAAGTGAGATATAGATTTAGAAAGGAGAATTATAAAAGTGGCGAATACTGAATAAGCAAAAGAGAAAATATTATAAAAAAGGAAAGTGAGATAGAGATGTCGAAAGCCTGCAGGAACGTATTAACTGGAGACGAGACGAGAGAGACGTGATGTTTCAAGAGGGGAGAATCAAGACGACCCCGACAGTGTGTATTTGGGGCCTTGCTCTGCCCTGTATATGAAGCAGCGTGTTGGGAAAAGAGTCAGGGAAGGAACACGGTGTAGAAAGGCGGATGAGGCAGATATGTAATTCCTGCAGTCACCAAACCTAACCCCAAAATAGACTATGAGGGCATTTTCTATATTGAATCACGTCGCGGCGCAGAACGTATAAGAATGCATGCAAAGTGACTATTTAAGAATGGGAAAGGAAGAAAAAATCGAACACGGAAAATAATGTAAATATAAAAGTAACTGGAATAGCGCAACAAAAGCCAGTAGGAAGAGGTTTCATTTTGTGACTGGGAGACGGGAGGAATACTTAGAGAAAAAAAACAATGGCTACATCACCTGGTTAAGAGAACAGAGTATATCGAGGAAAATGAGATAAAGACAACAAGTAGTAACAAAAATAGAAGGATGTTAAGAAGACGAACCTAATATTTTGTACCAAGACACATAATACTCATATAGAAAGTGATACACATTAAGGAGTCGGATAAAAAGACGTACCTAGTATTTTGTACCAAGACACATAATACTCATAGAAAGTGATACACATTAAGGAGTCGGATAAAAAGACGTACCTAGTATTTTGTACCAAGACACATAATACTCATATAGAAAGTGATACACATTAAGGAGTCGGATAAAAAGACGTACCTAGTATTTTGTACCAAGACACATAATACTCATAGAAAGTGATACACATTAAGGAGTCGGATAAAAAGACGTACCTAATATTTTGTACCAAGACACATAATACTCATAGAAAGTGATACACATTAAGGAGTCGGATAAAGAGACGTACCTAGTATTTTGTACCAAGACACATAATACTCATAGCAAGTTATACACATTAAGGAGTCGGATAAAAAAAAAGAGGATAAGCAAAGAAAATGGGATACGAGAATAATGTAGTTAGTTTTCTCTGCTATAAACGTAAGCACAGACTATTCTACCATATTATAATCGATCAGAGGCGGGACAAACATGGATAATACTCATAGAAACTGATACACATTAACCCAGTAGCTGCGTGGATCATGTTTCTTAATGGTCCCTCTAAGCGAGAAAAATGAGAAAAAATCACCCCTCACACAAACCATTTCATAACATATATCAAAGCATTTGTGATCAGTTTGTGCATCATCTATTTTGGGGGCTTATATCATGTCAAAAATTTGGCCCGTCGCTGCTACACGGTAAAGCCACAAATTTGGCCCGTCGCTGCTACACGGTAAAGCTACAAATTTGGCCCGTCGCTGCTACACGGTAAAGCCACAAATTTGACCCGTCGCTGCTACACGGTAAAGCCACAAATTTGGCCCGTCGCTGCTACACGGTAAAGCTACAAATTTGGTCCGTCGCTGCTACACGGTAAAGCCACAAATTTGGTCCGTCGCTGCTACACGGTAAAGCCACAAATTTGGTCCGTCGCTGCTACACGGTAAAGCCAAAAATTTGTCCCGTCGCTGCTACCGGGTTAAGGAGTCGTATAAAAAAAAGAGGATAAGCAAGGAAAATGAGATACAGGAATAACCATAACGTTTTCTGTGGTGTAACTGTAAGCACCGACAATTTTAACATATTAAATCCGATTAGAGGCAAAACAAACACGGATGATACATATAAAAACTGATACATATGGAGAAGTCGGTTAAAAAATAAAATAACACAAGAAAAACGAGATACGGGTATGAGCAAAGCGTTCTCTCTGCAATAAAAATAAATAGCGCGCCCTTTTTCTGTGTTATAAGCGATTAGACACGAAAGAAACACAGATAACACACATATAGATAGATACAAATTGAGGACTCGCATAAGATAACAAGGAAAATACGATACACGAATGAACATGTTTTCGTCGCAATAAACGTAAATAGCGACTTTTTTCTGTACCAAACCGAGTAAAGGCGCAACAAACAAGCTATTCCGGTTATTTTTTCTTCCGTGGGTCATATTTTCCTTGCTATTCTTTCCTTTTTTCTTCCGTGGGTCATATTTTCCTTGCTATTCTTTCTTTTTTCTTCCGTGGGTAATATTTTCCTTGCTATTCTTTCCTTTTTTCTTCCGTGGGTAATATTTTCATTGCTATTCTTTCCTTTTTTCTTCCGTGGGTCAAATTTTCCTTGCTATTCTTTCCTTTTTTCTTCCGTGGGTCATATTTTCCTTGCTATTCTTTCCTTTTTTCTTCCGTGGGTCATATTTTCCTTGCTATTCTTTCTTTTTTCTTCCGTGGATCATATTTTCCTTGCTATTCTTTCCTTTTTTCTTCCGTGGGTCATATTTTCCTTGCTATTCTTTCCTTTTTCTTCCGTGGGTCATATTTTCCTCAGACGAAGAATAAAGATGATACAAGAAGAATGGGACACGGAAATAAGGAAAACGTTCTCTGGAATAAACGTTTACGCGACTTTTCCCGCATTATAACCCGTTAGTGAGGCGGAGCACACACGGATACGGATGAAGCTGAATTGCCATCACGCCGCGGATGTTTGAGGCCGCGACGCTAATGACTCGGATGCCCCGCTAATGGTGTTGGTAAGGAGGAAGAGCAAAGAGGAGGAGGAGGGGGATAAGAGGAGGGTAGTCAGCTGAGAGAGGCGGCAGGAGGAATAGATGAATGAGATGATAAATTGGTGGATGAATGAATAAACTTGATGTATAAGTAAACAGGTAAATGAATAAGTTAATGAGTAGTGATGAAGATGACCTGTAAAAAAACTTGCTAGAAAATGATTATAAGTAAACATGAACATTAGTAAAAGGTTAACCCCCCCCCCCCCCCCACACACACACATACAAACACATTCACTCTCTCTCTCTCTCTCTCTCCACACACACTCTCTCTCTCTCTCTCTAACTCAATTCAGGACACG
>NW_026112305.1:45000-47500 GCF_024679095.1 Eriocheir sinensis | reverse complement strand
CCTCTCTTTTCTTCTTTCTTTCCTTCACTCCTCCCCTTTTCCTTCCTTCTTTCTTTCCTACTTTTCCTCCTTACTTCCATCCTTCCTTCCCTTCATCCCAGGCTCCTTCCTTCCATTCCTTCTTTCCTTCTTTCCTTCCTTCCTTCCATTCCTTCTTTCCTTCCTTCCTTCCTTCTTTCCTGCTTTCCTTAATTTCCTTGAGGCTTCACGGTGTGTTGGGTGGCATGAGGAAGGGATGGTTATGAGTCTCTCTCTCTCTCTCTCTCTCTCTCTCTCTCTCTCATTCCCTCTCTCTCTTCTCTTCTCTCTCTCTCTCTTGTCCCTCTCTCTCTCTCATTCCTTCTCTCTACTTTCTCTTTCCTCTGCTTCATTTATCTTCATTCTCTCTCTCTCTCTCTCTCTCTCTCTAAGCCAATTTGCCACTACATGGTCGCGGGCTCAGACTCACCAGCGCACCACTGTCACCATTAAACTCGCTTTTCTTTCTAATGGGAAATGGCTTAGCGAAGGAATTGATATTATTATTGTTATTATTATTACGACGGCTATTGATGTTACTGTTACTACTACTGTTGTTGTTGTTCGTAGTGGTGGTGGTGGTGGTGGTGGTGGTAATGGTGATGGTTATGGAAGTGGTAGTAGTGGTAGTAGTAGTAGTAGTAGTAGTAGTAGTAGTAAATGAAAAATGGTATAAAACGGATGAGTACTACTACTACTACTACTACTACTATTACTACTACTACTACTACTACTACTACTAATTAACGAGCAAAAAGTTTTCAATGAGTGTTTACGCCGAGCAAAAAACAACAAAAATGGACAAAAACAAAAAGCAAACGAGAGAGAGAGAGAGAGAGAGAGAGAGAGAGAGAGAGAGAGAGAGAGAGTAGAATTATGTATACCTTCGTTTTCTTTCTCTTTCTTCCTCTTCTTCCCCTTTTCTTTAATTCATCAGCTTTTTATTCTCCTTTCTTCTCCTCCTCTTCCTCCACTACAACCACCAGCGCCTCCTCCTCCTCCTCCTCCTCCACCAGTATCTCCCCTTCACTAACAGTTTCCTCCCTTTAATTCCATTCCCTTCCCTCCCTCCTCCTCTCTCCCTCCCTCCCTCTTCTCCCTCCTTTCCTCCCTCTTTCCTCTCAGGGCGATGTTACGGTAATGTCATCCATTCTTGCTATACATGAGATAAGGTTCGTAGATGAGGAGGAGGAGGAAGAGGAGGAGAAGGAGGAGGAGGAGGAGGAGGAGGAGGAGGACGGATAAGATTGTAAAAAGTGTTATGAAGAAAACAGGAAAAGAAGAAGGAGAAGAAGAAGAAAGACAATCAAAGAATACAAAATTAAAAGAGGGGAAAGATGACGAGGTAGATGGAAGGACGAGGAGGAGGAGGAGGAGGAGGAGGAGGAGGAGGAGGAGGAAGACGAGGAGGAAGAGGTGTCCAATCAAGGAGACACCAGGAGACGTTGATTACTGCCCCAGGTAAAGAGGAGGAGGAGGAGGAGGAGGAGGAGGAAATAGATCAGAGTAAGAAGCCCCAGGAGAGGGTGGGAAGGAAACAAAGGAAGAGAAGATAATGGAAAGTAATAAGGAATGAAGAGAAGGAGAGGAAAACAAAGGAAAAGATGAAGGAATAAAGGAAGGAAAAGAAGAAGGAAGGAGATAGGAAAAGAAAGTAAAGGAGAAGGAAAGGAAAGGAAAGGAGGGAAAGGAAGGAGAGGAATGGAAATGAGAAGGAAAAGAAAGGAAAGGAAAAGAAAGGAAAGGGAAGGAAAGAGAAGGAAAGGAAACGAAGGAAAAGAGGAAAGAATAAATAAAGGGAAAGGAGGGGAAGGAAAGGGAAGGAAAAGAAAGGAAAGAGAGGGAAAAGAAACAGGAAAATATGGAAGGATAAAGGAAGAGAAAGAAAAGGAGAAGGAAAGGAAAGGAAAGGAAAGGAAGGAGAAGAGAAGAGAAGGGAAGGAAAGGAAAAGAAAGGAAAGGAAAGGAAAATGAAAGGAAAAGGAAGGAAAGAGGAAAGGAAACAGAAAAATATGGAAGGATAAAGAAAGAGAAAGAAGAAAACAATAAAACAAAAGATGCAGAGAGAGAGAGAGAGAGAGATTCCAGAACAAAGGAGAGGACAATGTTGGGAGTAATTTCTCTCTCTCTCTCTCTCCTTCTAAAGAGGACGAATGAAATCGATCGAGACGAAGAATTTGGATACACAAGATTCTCTCTCTCTCTCTCTCTCTCTCTCTCTCTCTCTCTCTCTCTCTCTCTCTCTCTCTCTCTCTCTCTCTCTCTCTCTCTCTCTCTCTCACGCTTCATGCTTTCCGCTCAGACACTCATCAGGGGCGTGACGAATGGAAGGAGGCTTAGGTCTTCCTCCTCCTCCTCTTCCTCTTCTTCCTCCTCCTCCTCCTCCTCTTTAAACATTAGATCCTGCTCCACTTTTTCTTGTTTCCTCCTTTTGTCTGTCCTCCTCCTCCTCCTCCTCTTCCTCCTCCTCATTTTTCCTTTT
>NW_026112305.1:0-42500 GCF_024679095.1 Eriocheir sinensis | reverse complement strand
CTCTCTCTCTCTCTCTCTCTCTCTCTCTCTCTCTCTCTCTCTCTCTCTCTCTCTCCCCGCGGCCCCAACGTTCGTCTTTATAATGCTGCGCCGCATCAATGATTCAGGAATAACACAAAACGTTCCTCGTGAAGCATTTCTGTGTAATACTCGCGGGTCGTAAAACACTTTCCACCGTGGCGGCCTGGCAAACAACAACAAGGACAGCAACAACAACAAGGACAGCAATAACAACAGTTGAAAAGAACAATAACAAAGATAACAACAGGAATCAACAACAGCAACAACAAAAACAACGGCAAAAAGAACAGTAACAAAGATGACCAACTAAAAACAAAAAAATAACTAACAAAAACAACAGGAATAGTAACAAAAATAGCAATGAGGTAAAAACTACAGTAATTTACAACAGAAAGAACAATGACAACAACAAAAATAAAAGTATATAAAAAAATACATACATAAAACACACACACACTGAAGACGCTGAAAGAGGAGGAGAGGAGAGGAAAGAGAGGAAGAAAGGGCTGAGGGGTAGGAAAAATATTACCTCTGGAGAGAAAATGTCTGAAAACTTTCCTTAAACATTTTTCACGAGAGAGAGAGAGAGAGAGAGAGAGAGAGAGAGAGAGAGAGAGAGAGAGAGAGAGAGAGAGAGAGAGAGAGAGAGAGAGAGAATAAAGATTTACACAGAAGTACGCAATAGCTATCCATCTTCTGAATCAAATAACCTGCGTGTGTGTGTGTGTGTGTGTGTGTGTGTGTCCAGGTAGGCCTCACACAGGTAAACAGGTGTCAACAAGGGCTGTCGCATGTTCACCTGGACGATCGCGAGCTTAACAAATTTTCTGTGCGACCTCATCCTTTCACCGCTCCACGACTGTTAAGCTAAAAGACTTCCTTGATGTGTTCTATCACGTCCGCTCGTTGCATGGATGGAGTGAATACGAGAGTTGTGTAATAGAATACGAATAGGAACACATCAAATTCCAACGAATACTAATACGAATTCGATTACACTGAAATGGTTTTACTTCGAATACAAATACGAATACTTCTTGAAAGTATTCATGAATACATTCATGAATACTTTCCATTGAAAAATACCTTCACGACGTAACTGGGTGTATAACTGTTCTGAAGTTATGTAACAGTAAAATGAGCTCCTGAACACATATACAAGTCTACAAGTCAGACTCCGATGTCCAGACGCCGCGCTGCAACGGTCCGCGAACCTGTACCATACACGACGATTACACGCCCGCCCTGAAGGCTGACGACTCTTTCCTTCTAATCTATTTTACACAGAATCAACTTCGCTGTCTTATTATATTACGACTAATTTTCCAGTGCTTTATATACCAACGCCTTCGTGAATAAGAGAGAAGGTATTGTGAAGTAAAGGCAATAGTACACACACACACACACACACACACACACACACACACACAACACCTCTGCCGTCCCACACCCACACTCCTTGAACACACAAATATAGACTGACAGACTCGTACCCATATTACCTTCTTAACCTGACAAAACAAGACAGACAGACAGACAGGTAAGAAGACAGATTGATACACAGGTAACTACACGCGAGTACCTTCCTCAATAGACAGACAGGTAAGGCAAGAGAGAGTCAGCCAGGGAGGTACAGAGGTGCATAGATGTACCTTCCGTGGGGACGCTTATCAATCATGCGTCTTCTCTCTCTCTCTCTCTCTCTCTCTCTCTCTCTCTGACACACGAACACGAGGGAGGAAAGGAAGGGAGGTAAGGGAGGAAGGAAAGGGAGGAAGGAAAGGGAGATAGGAAAGGAAGGTAGGAAAGGGAGGAAGGAAAGGAAGGGAGGGAAAGAAGGAAGGAAGGAAGGAAAGGAAGGGAGGAAAGAAAGGGAGGAAAGGAAGGAAGGAAAGGAAGAGAGAAAAGGAAGATAGGAAAGGGAGGAAAGAAAGGAAGGGAGGAAAGGAAGATAGGAAAGGGAGGAAGGAAAGGGAGGAAAGAAAGGAAGAGAGGAAATGGAGGAAGGAAAGGAAGAGAGGAAAGGAAGGTAGAAAAGGGAGGTAGGAAAGGAAGGGAGGAGCAAGGTGGTGTGGTGGGGGTAGGGGATGCTGGGGGGCTCTGTGTGTGTGTGTGTGTGTGTGTGTGTGTGTGTTGAAATAAGGTTTGTAAGATGAGATTGAGGCACAGAGCTAACGGAGCATATTAAGTGAGTTGGGAGGAGGAGGAGGAGGAGGAGGAGGAGAAGTCGGATCGGAGAAGAAGGAAAGGGAGAAGAAAGAGGATGAGGAAATACATAGAAGCAAGATAAATGGTGGAATAATACTAATACCAAAAAATAACAATAATGATACAATAGCAATAATAAAGAAAAGTAAAGAAAATAAAGAAAAAAGAAGAAATAAAAAAAAGGATGGAGAGAGAGAGAGAGAGAGAGAGAGAGAGAGACACATAGAGAGATAGATAGCTAGATAGATATATAGAAGGATAGATAGTGGATAGATTGGGGAGGTAAGGATAGACACAAACATATTTACATAGATAGATATAGATAAACGGGTACAGAAGGACACATAGGTGGATGGAGAGACAGGGAAGATAGATAGATAGATAGATACATAGAAGGATAGATAGTGGATAGATTGGGGAGGTAAGGATATACACAAACATATTTACATAGATAGATATAGATAGACGGATATAGAAGGACACATAGGTGGATGGACAGACAGGGAAGATAGATAGATACATAGATACATAGAAGGATAGATAGTGGATAGATTGGGGAGGTAAAGATAGACACTAGACAGACGGATAGAGAAGGACAGATAGGTGGGTGGAATGACAGGGAAGATAGATAGATAGATAGATACATAGAAGAATAGACAGTGGATAGATTGGGGAGGTAAAGATAGACACTAGACAGACGGATAGAGAAGGACAGATAGGTAGATGGACAGACAGGGAAGGAGACAGACCGGATAGACCCACAAACACACATATCCCATTTTCTACGACAACGGAGCAGCTCAAAATAATAACAACAACAAAGCTTTCAGGGGCGTCTTCGGAAAACCAATTTAACGACTTAGTGCAACTCAATTTAACGTTTCACGCACACGAACACAACACGATTAGGAGCGAGTTCGTAGTGCTCAGGCGTCGTTAGGGTTTTGCAAGGGAGGTACACATTAACGACATCTTCAAGGCTGCTACGAAGGGACTACAGAGAGAAAATGAATGTAGAAATAATATAAATAGAGTTACCAAACGTGGAGGAGGGTGGTGATGAGTGTTGATAGGTAGATTGGTAGGCTGTGTCAGTAGTTCAGTAGGTAGGTAAGTAGACATGTAGGCAGGTAGGTCAGTAGGAAGGTAAGGTTAGTTGTTGATGAAAAAGTAGGTAGGTAGGTAGATAGGGATAGAGAAAGAAAGATAAAGAGAGAAGGGAAGAGAAGAAGGTTAGGTTAGATGTTGATGAGAAAGTAGTTAGGTAGGTAGACAGGTAGCTAGGTAGATAGGGATAAAGAAAGAAAGATAAAGGGAAGAGAAGAGATAGATAAATAGATAGAGATAAGGAGAGAGAGAAAGGAAACAAAAAAAAGGCGAAATGATTAAGAAATGGAAAAGTATGACGCCGAAAGAGAGAGAGAAATGACTAGAAACTTGAGAGAGAAAGTTTTGCCAGAGAGAGAGAGAGAGAGAGAGAGAGAGAGAGAGAGAGAGAGAGAGAGAGAGAAGTCCTCCCCTTCCCCTTCCTTCCTTCCTCCCTTCTTTCCTTCCTTCCTTCTTTCCTTCCTTCCTTCTCTCCGAAATTTATGAAAAAGAGATGAGGAAGGAAACTGTATTCGCCTTCCTACCTCCTTCGGGCCATCGGTCAGGGAAGACAAATGAGGGAGGGAAGGAGGGAGGGAGAGAGGAAGGGAGGAAGGGAGGGGAAGAAAGGGATGATAAAGTATAAGAGGAAGTAAGTCGATGGAGGAGGATGGAACGAAAATGACAACCTGATGATTAATTTCCATCGTTTAATATTTTTTTTATCTCAACACTCTCTCTCTCTCTCTCTCTCTCTCTCTTGAGGGCGGAACGGAAGAGTGACAAGTGTTGACAAAAAGTTATTATGACGAGAGAGAGAGAGAGAGAGAGAGAGAGAGAGAGAGAGAGAGAGAGAGAGAGAGAGAGAGAGAGAGAGAGCGCATCACCTATAAATCAAGTCACACCCCGGGTACACTTCACTCCCCCCCCTCTCCCCTCTTATCTCCCTTCCTTACAAGAGTCCCCCATCACGCCCCTCCACTCGCCTGCCCAACACTACCCTCCCGAACCCCCTCCGGCAACACCCACTGCCTTGCCCCTTCACCTCCAGCACTCGGGGTCGTCTGGTACATGTACACAACCGGTCAGGAGGACTCACCCATAGCTCTTTCGCACATATATAAATAAGTCTGTATTCTTAAACGTATTGGCATCTTCTAGAAGTTGCTGGGGGAGGGGAGGGGAAGGGGAAAGGAAAGGGGGAAGGGAAGGATGGAGGGGGAAGGGAAAGAGGAAGGGTTTAGGGAAGAGGGAGGGAAATTGGAAAGGGAAGGGGGAGGAGAAGAGGAAAGGGAAGGGGGTATCTTAGGTACTAATGTGAAAGAGTGTAGCTTCTAAGAGTATGTTGAGGCAAGTGATCAGTAACACTTATATCCACGAACAATTTTGCACGATAGATATTTCTTTCCTTCACTTGTAATTATAATGGGCGCCAAGACCTTTAAAAATAATGGTCCCTTAATTTCATCTTCCATCCTTCCTCTCCTCTGTCGTTAGTACCTCCCATCGCGTTTCTTTTCGTTTCCTGGTAAAATAATATTGATTCCTATAATTCTTTCTTCAATCCTTCCTTTCTTGTGTCGTTTTTACCTTCCATCGTGTTGTTTGTCTTTTGTTTGCTTCTATTGCTTATAATTTTCCAAGTGTTGTGTTTCTTTTGTTTGCTTCTATCGTTTATAATTTTCCAAGTGTTGTGTTTCTTTTGTTTGCTTCTAACGTTTATAGTTTTCCAAGTGTTGTGTTTCTTTTGTTTGTTTCTATCGTTTATAATTTTCCAAGTGTTGTGTTTCTTTTGTTTGCTTCTAACGTTTATGATTTTCCTAGTGTTGTGTTTCTATTGTTTGCTTCTAACGTTTATAATTTTCCAAGTGTTGTGTTTCTTTTGTTTGCTTCTAACGTTTATGATTTTCCTAGTGTTGTGTTTCTTTTGTTTGCTTCTAACGTTTATAATTTTCCAAGTGTTGTGTTTCTTTTGTTTGCTTCTATCATTTATAAATTTCATCGTGTTGTCTTTCTTTCCGTCACCTCGTAAAAAAAATCCCCGGAAGAAAATTTAAGTCACGGCAACAAAGGAAATGGAAAATGCATGAATGACAGAATCGCTGGAACCCGCCACGAAAAACAGATAAATAAATAAATAGATGAGTCTCAGCAACAAAGAAAACGAGGAACACTCACTGACTGGAGAAGGAAAACGGGATGCCCTCCCTCAGGCGGTCCTTGAGAGAGCGCTGCCGCCGACATCCTGAAGGGGAGTCCGCTGCCATCCTGCCGCTACGAGGGGGGGAGGAGAACGGGGGGAGGGGGTGAGGGAGGCACTGGCCGGCACCACTACCTCCTTCTCTCACCCACGCCGCACCTGGAGGAGGGAGAGACAGGTGTTACGGAAAGAGGTTATCACCCTTTGCAGAAGTTAAGGTTTAGGGAAAGAAGGGAAAAGAAGGGAAGGAGAAGGAAGGAGGAAGAAAGACAAGAGGAAAATAAAGAAAAAAATAGACTAAAGAGGGTGACACACACACACACACACACACACACACACACACACTCGGCCTAATTAATTCCCTGCAAAATAAGATGTTTCATTACAGTCATTAGTGTTCACCGCCCCTACACACACACACACACACACACACACACACACACACACACACACACACACACACAGTCCCTCTCCCCCACTGCCCCCCCCTCCCCCTCTCCTCTCCGCGATAATTTGTCTCCCCTTCATTAAGAATTCCCTTACATTTCTTCCTCTTCTTCCTTCCTTCCTTCCTTCCTCTCCTCCTTATCCACATCTCCGTTATTTATTGCATCCTCATTATGTATTCCCATGTCTTTCTTCCTTATTTGCTTCCTTCCTTTTTTCTTTTTATTTTTTTATTTGTTTTTGCGTATTCCTTCCTTCCTTTCTTTCTTTGTAACTTTTCCTTCATTCTGTCCTTCCCTCCCTCCTTCGTTCCTTCCTTCCTTCACTCCTCCCTCCTTCTTTCGTTCCTTCGTTCCTTCCTTCCTTCCTTCACTTCTTCCTTCGTTCGTTCCTTCCTTCCTTCACTCTTCGTTCCTTCGTTCCTTCCTTCACTTCTTCCTTCCTTCCTTCGTTTCTTCCGTCCTTCACTTCTTCCTTCCTTCGTTCCTTCTTTTCTTTGCGTATTTTTCCCTTCTATCTTTCCCTCTTTATTTCCTTTATTAGTACATTTCCTCCTTTCTTTCTCTCTTTCTTTTTCCTTTTTATTTATTTCTATCTATCTATCCATTCTTTTTCTTTTTCTTTCTATCTATCATTCTTTTGTCTTTCTTCTTTCTTTCCTTCTTTCTCTCTTTCTTCATTCCCTTCTTCCTCCCTTCCTTTCCTTCGCCCTTTTATTCTCCTCCCCTGCACACTCCCTCTCCCTAATTATGTAGTGGGCCATCATTAAGATTGTTATGCCCACCCTTCGTTGCTCATTTGCTCCCTTACTCCCTACCTTCTTCAGCACCTTCCTTCCTTCTTTCCTTCCTTCCTCCCTTCCTCCCTTCCTTCCTTCCATCCTGCCTGACTTTCCTTCTCCCTCTTTCTCTCTTTTTCTTTGTTTTTTTCTTTATTATTTTTATTTTCTTCTTTTTCTAGCGCATTCCTTCCTTCCTTCCTTCCTTCCTTCCTGCCTGACTTTCCTTCTATCTCTTTCTCTATTTCACTTTTATTTTATTTTATTCTTTTTTTCTAGCACATTCCTTCCTTCCTTCCTTCCTTCCATCCTGTCTGACTTTCCTTCTCCCCTCTCTCTCTTTTTCTTTGTTTTTTTCCTTATTATTTTTCTTTTCTTCTATTTTTTTAGCACATTCCTTCCTTCCTTCCTTCCATCCTGCCTGACTTTTTCTTCAATCTTTCTCTACTTCTCTTTTTTTTCGTTATTTTTCTTTTCTTCTTTTTCTCCCTTCCTCTTTTCTTCCTTTTTGCTTCTTTCCTTTTATTTCATTTCCTTTAGATTCCTTTACTTTTTCTCTCTTTCCTTTTCACTTAATTTCCTTCTCTCTGATTCTCTTTCTTCTTTCCTTCCTTGCGTTCTCTCCGCGTCTCCCTTCCTCTATTGTTTCCCAGCTCCCTCCACCTTCCCTTCCTCCTCCTTCTCCTCCTCCTCCAACGTTCATCTATCTCCCCCTCCTTAATGAAGCTTCGCCCACCTTCGTCACCATTTAACAGTCCTTATACTCTCTCTCTCTCTCTCTCTCTCTCTCTCTCTCTCTCTCTCTCTCTCTCCCTTCGAATCAGGCCAATAGAGGGGGCGCAGTGAAGGTATTTCGAAACAATCTATACGGCAGGTCACTTACAGCATACAAATTGAGGGGAAGCCATTAGGGGTGAAGGGGAGGAGGAGGAGGAGGAGGTGAAGAGGTGAATGGAGGGGAGGAAGAGTGAGGAGAGAGTGAGATAAAGAGGAGGAAGAGAAGAGAAGGAAGAGAAGAAGATTAACAGTAGTAAGCGAGGAAGAGGAAGATAGAGAGGAGGAGGAAGAGAAAGAGAGGAAGGGATGGAAGGGAAGAAGATCCGTAATAGAAGATGAGGAAGAGATGAAGGGGAGGAATATATGATGAGAGAAAGAGGAGGCGGAAGAGAAAGAGGAAGAGAGAGAGAAGGAAAGAAGGGAAGAAGATCCATAACAGAAGATGAGGAAGAGATAAAGGGAAGCAATATATGATAAGAGAGAAAGAGAAGGGAAAGAAGGGAAGAAGGAAGGGGGAAAGAAGGGAGGGGGAGAGGGAGGGAAAAGGATGGGAGAGAGAGAGAGGGTGTTAGCTCGTGTGTGTGTGTGTGTGTGTGTGTGTGTGTGTGTGTGTGTGTGTGTGTTTGACATGTACAGAAGTGAGAATGACACGTTATAAACAATATTGGGTGGAAGTTGACATGAGAAATGAGAATGTATTGGGTACAGAGAGAGAGAGAGAGAGAGAGAGAGAGAGAGAGAGAGAGAGAGAGAGAGAGAGAGAGAGAGAGAGAGAGAGAGAGAGAGAGAGAGAGAGAGAGAGAGAGAGAGAGAGAGACAAGAAAAGCAATAAGATGTAAGGGAAAACTTCTGCGCAATACAAGACTTGATACTCCTGAATCCTAACCTCAGATCTTCCTTTTATTTAAACTTTGGAGCAGAAAAACAATAAAAAACAACTTGGTGTCCTTCAGTGCCTCAAAAAACTCAATATCTCCACCTGACGACACAACAAAACACTCCAAACATCTATTACCTTTTCCTCGATAACACTAGAGATATATAGAAAGATGGACAGATAGATAGGTAGACAGTTATATTATAGATAGATAGAGGTAGGTAGATAGACGGTTAGGAAAGCAATAAAGAGAAGAAGATAAACAAGCAAGAGTCATTTATCACGGCAGCAACTGTAAATAGGATTCGCCCGCGCTACAACGGGCTGGGGTCGCCAGAGAGAGAGAGAGAGAGAGAGAGAGAGAGAGAGAGAGAGAGTGAGGGTGACGTAACGGAAAGGGGAGGAGGGGAAGGAGGGGAATGATGCGAGAGAGAGAGAGAGAGAGAGAGAGAGAGAGAGAGAGAGAGAGAGAGAGAGAGAGAGAGAGAGAGAGAGAGAGAGAGAGAGAAGATTAGGTCGACACGGCTTTGACTTCGGGTGGAATAGAAGTGAGAGAGTGAGAGAGAGAGAGATAGAGAGAGAGAGGCTTAGCTGAGGCTTGGGTGTAGGTGGGGAATAGTAATGAGAGAGAGAGAGAGAGAGAGAGAGAGAGAGAGAGAGAGAGAGAGAGAGAGAGAGAGAGTAAACAGATAAAAACAAAAACAAAAATAATAAAAGTGAATCGATACAAAGAAAAATAAATTAACGACAGAAAGAAAAAAATAAGTTGAATCGATGTCATTTAAATCTTGTGTGTGTGTGTGTGTGTGTGTGTGTGTGTGTGTGTGTAAGGAAGTGAGATAAGAAAAAAAATAACATAAAAACAAACAAACACAAAAAACATATGGGTGACACTGACCTCAAAACCCTGAACTAGAAACACACACACACACACACGCACACACACACACACACACACATTATAATTATGGTAATGAGTGAAAGTTATATAATTAGTTTTCCTCCTTTAATTTTTTCCTTCCTCTATATTGTTATCTCTCTTCCTCCTATTCCTTCCTTCCTTCTTCTTTTTCTTCTGCTTCTTCTTCTTCTTCTTCTTCCTCTTCTTTTTCTTCATCTTCTTCTGATACTTCTTCTAGAACTTCTCTGTTTTCAGTTTATTTCTCTTTCTCTTTATCTTTCTCTTCTTCCTCCTCCTCCTCCCTCCCTCCCATAGGCCTTCCTCGCTCTCGCATAATTTACATAACAAGTTTTCCTCCCGGGGCCTCGTTTTTTCCTCGCCTCCATACCTCCCTTCCTTTGATTAAAATCTAGGAAGGTCTTTACATGCATATAAACACCCCCCTCTGATTAAGTAAGGAAGTTTTTATTTTGTCATATATTTTTCTTTTTTTATTATATGTTTTTTTCATTTTTCTCATTTTCCTCCTTTCTTTTTCCTCTTCCTTTTCGTTGTTTGTTTATTTCCCTTCATTCCTTTCATTCTTTAGTTTTCCTCTTTTTCTGATTTCCTTTCCTTCTTTCTTTTCCTTCATTCCTTTCCTTCTTTCCTTTCCTTGTTTCTTTTTCTGATTTCTTTCATTTTTTTCATTTTCTGCTTTCTTTTTTCTGTATAATTTTCCTTCTTTCTTTTCCTACTTTCCTTTTCCTCTTTCATTTTTCCGCTTTCTTTTCCTCTTTACTTTCTTCTTCTTCTTCTTCTTCTTCCTCCTCCTCCTCCTCCTCCTCCTCTTTTCCTTCTTTCCTTTTCCTCTCATTTTTCAGCTGTCTTTTCAAAGCTCTTTTCTTTCTCCTCCTCCTCCTCCTCCTCCTCCTCCTCCTCCTTCTTCTTCTTCTTCTTCTTCTTTTTCTTCTTCCTCCTCCTCCTCCTCCTGGAACGTGGCGAGATGAATGATGCTGGACTAACCTTTTTTCCGTTTTCCTTTTACGGTTTTGTACACTTCCGTTTTCTTTTTTTTGTGTAGAACTAATACAATTTTACGTCGTGTCCTATTTGGTATCCCCCCCCCCCCCTCTCTCTCTCTCTCTCTCTCTCTCATATGATATTCCTACTACATCTCTTTTTTTTTCCGCGTGTTTCTATTTTTTTTTCTTTCCTACCCCGAGTGAGTAATTCTGATTCTCAATTTTTCTTTACTTTTTAATAATTCTCTCTCTCTCTCTCTCTCTCTCTTTGTTAGACGTTTCTGCTGAGAGAGAGAGAGAGAGAGAGAGAGAGAGAACACAGCACTGAACTCAATTACGAAGAACTAAGAACATAAAAGGAAATTACAATAGGGAGAGTTGCAATGGCGCCTTCCTTCCCCTCTTCCTCTTCCTCCTCTTCCTCTTCCTCTTTTCTTCTTCTTCTCCTCCTCCTTCTCTTTCCCTCTCCTCATCTCCCTCTTCGTCTCTCCATTTCTCCTCTTTTTAACTCCTTTTTTTCCTCTTCCTTCTTCCCTTCTCCTCCTCTTCTCCTCCTCCTCTTCTTCTTCCCGTCCTTCCTTCTCTTCCTATCCCTCTGGCTTCTCCTTTACTCCTTTTCTTTTTCCTTTTCTCCATTTCTTCTCTTTCTCCTCTTTCCTACTCTTCCTCTTCTCTTTCTCTATTCCCTTCTTTCTTCTCCTCTTTACTCTTCTTCCTCTTCCCTTTCCCATCTTTTCTTCTTCCTCTTCTTCTTCCCATTTCTTTACTCCTCTTCGTCAATCTTTTTTTTCCGCCTCTTCTTTTCTCCTGTCTATCCTTTCCCCTTTTCCTCTTTCCCTCTTTCCTCTACTTCCTCCTCTCCTGTTCTTTATCCTCATTTATCCCTCTTCCTCTTCCTTTACCCCTCTTGCTAAACCCTCTTTTATCACTCCTCCCTTTCCCCTTCCCTTTTTTTTTTGTCTCCCTTTCTCTGTGTTCCCCTTCTAAACTTTCCTCCAAATTCAATTGAGAATCTTTAAACATATACATTCTCTCTCTCTCTCTCTCTCTCTCTCTCTCTCTCTCTCTCTCTCTCTCTCTCTCTCTCTCTCTCTCTCTCTCTCTCTCAGTTGCACACAAAAACTGTAATCATGGTTTTGGGGGGCTAGGGTGGGAGGGGGTGTGAAGGCTTTGGTTGCTGGGGAGAAGAGAGGAAAGAGGAGAGGGGAGGGGAGAGGGAAGAGAGGGAGAGAGGGGGAGGGGGAGAGGGAGGGGGAGCATCGCGTTAGCCTTGACCGGGATGGCGGGAGGGAAGATGAGGGAGGGGAGGGAGGGAGAGAGGGTGAAGGCTGAGAGGGAGAGGAGGGAGGGGAGGAGGAGTGGGGAAGCGTGGGAGGGGGGCCAATTTAAAGTGTCTAAACGGGGTGTAGGGAAGGGGAGGAAAGGTGGGTGGGGAGGGAGGGAGGTAGGGGAGAGTGGGGAGGGAAATATAGTGGACGGGGAGAGGAGGGGAGGAAGGGTGGGTGGGGAGGACAGAAGGTGGGGAAATGGGAAGGGAAATACAGTATGTTGGGGGAGGAAAAGTGTGGGGAGATTGCCGTGTGGGGTGAAAAGATAGTGCGAAGAGTGAGGGGCGATAATTACTGTAGATGGGGAGATTACGGTGTGGTGGGGAGAGGAGGGGGAGACGGTGGGGAGCTAAATGGGAAAATAGGAGAGGGAGAATAGTGTGATGGGGATAGGAGGAATGGGACATGGAGAATGGAAGGAATTGAGAGGATGAGAATAAGGAAGGGGAAGGGAAATAGGATGGGAAGGATATAAGGAAAGGAGGAAAAGAAAGGGGGTAGGGGAAGGGAAATTGGATGGGAAGAGTTTAAGGAAAGGAGGAAAATATATGGTGAAGGGGAGGGGAAATTAGGATGGGAAGGGTTTAAGGAAAGTAGGAAAAGATATGGTAAAAGGGAAAGAGGAAAGGGAGAGAGGAGGAAAATTAGGATGGGAATGGTTTAAGGAAAAGAGGAAAAGAAATGAAGGGGAAGGGAAATAAGGATTGGAAAGGGGAAAGGCAAGGAGGAAAAGAAAGAGTGAAGGGGAAAGAGGAAAGGGAAAGAGGAGGAAAATTAGGATGGGATGGACTAAAGAGGGGGGCGAGGAGTAACGCTGATTGGGCGAGGAAAGGGGAGAGGGGATGGGAAGAGGAGGTGAGGAAAGGGGAGAGGAAAGGGAAGAGGGGGGTGAGGAAAGGGGAGAGAGAGAGAGATAGGGGAAAGAAATTAAGGAGAGAGGGTATTGGAGGATAAGTACAGACTCGTTAACACACACACACACACACATACACACACACACACACACACACACACACACACACACACACACACACACAGAATGGAATTACCCTGTCGCCCCACCAGTCTGTTTTAATAACCTGGCTTATGGGAGGAGAACACACACACACACACACACACACACACACACACACACACACACACACACACACACGCATAGACGAGGGGGAGCACATACACTAACTAGGCCTTACGTTATATAGAGGAGGAGGAGGATGGGGAGGAGAAGGAGGAGAGTCAGGAGAAGGAGGAGGAGGAGGAGGAGGAGGAAAGTCAGGAGGAGGAAGAAAGTCAGGAGGAGGAGGAGGAGGAGGAGGAGGAGGAGGAAAGTCAGGAGGAGGAGGAGGAGGAGGAGGCCACAGGTTGCAATATTAACTTTGGCATCTATCGTCTTGTGTTACCTTGATTGGGTGATATGGAGGTGTGTTGGTCTCTCTCTCTCTCTCTCTCTCTCTCTCTCTCTCTCTCTCTCTCTCTCTCTCTCTCTCTTGGATAACACACTCGCTCAATGGTTCTAACTGCACCCAAACTTCAGACTTCGATGTTCCGCTTAAGTATTCCCAACCCCTTACTGCGGGCGGAAATGCATATCAGTGTATTATTAAGATTTCCCTTGGTAATTGTGGAGATTGACTCCGCGCCTCCAAAATACGATATAACGCCTCCATATTATAGTTAAGGGGCGAAATACATGTCCCTCAACCATAATAAAGAAAAAGGCCAAATCCCCTTACCCTGTTTGTGGCTTCACGAGTCGCTGGGAAACTCACAATTCACACTCGTTCTCGGTAAAACACTCCTCGTTACTGCGTGCTGGTCAGAAGCGTCTGCTGCAGCGCCCCAGCCTACAGTATAGTCACAGGTACCTTGTATAGGGAAAACACTCGCTAAACGACACTCGATATACACACACTTTCCCGGCATGCAAACTCTCCTCGTTACTGCGTGCTGGTCAGAAGCGTCTACTGCAGCGTCCCAGCCTACAGTATAGTCACAGGTACCTTGTATAGGGAAAACACTCGCTAAACGACACTCGATATACACACACTTTCCCGGTATGCAAACTCTCCTCGTTACTGCGTGCTGGTCAGAAGCGTCTACTGCAGCGCCCCAGCCTACAGTATAGTCACAGGTACCTTGTATAGGGAAAACACTCGCTAAACGACACTCGATATACACACACTTTCCCGGTATCCAAACTCCTCTTTACTGCTTGCTAGTCAGAGCCATGCCAGGTTAGCAGCGTCCCAGCCTACAGACTAGAGTATCGTCGCTGGTGCTCGGTCGACGGAAAACATACCCCGTAGAACACTCGCAATACACGGAAAACACACACTCAAAGACACTTGCAATACACACGCTCCCGGCAATAAACACTCCTCTTTCCTGTATGTTAGTCAGAACCATTCCAATTAAGCAACATCTCACCCGACAGAATAATCGCTTGTGTTCGGTGTACGGGAAACACACACTCAAAGACACTCCCAATACACACGCTCCCGGCAATAAACACTCCTCTTTCCTGCATGTTAGTCAGAACCATTCCAATTAAGCAACGTCTCATCCGACAGAATAATCGCTTGTGTTCGGTATACGGGAAACACACGCTCAAAGACACTCCCAATACACACGCTCCCGGCAATAAACACTCCTCTTTCCTGTATGTTAGTCAGAACCATTCCAATTAAGCAACGTCTCATCCGACAGAATAATCGCTTGTGTTCGGTATACGGGAAACACACCCTGAAGGTCACTGTTTCCTTGGTCTGAAGAGCTTATCACCGCCCGTCTCCGCGCGTCGCCAGCCCGCCGCCGAAACTGCCATGCGCGGGGAGATTGTCTCTGTGCTTCGTTGATTTATTCCATGACCTACACTGCCGCTGCCAAGAGGGAAAACCCGACCCTCAAGGATGAAACGGGAGATGGTAATCGCGCGTCATCTGTCGGGAAAGCAGACGACGAGGATTTTTTTTTTTTTTGGGGGGTAGGCCTTATTCTGGACAGCACCTCCTTATAACTTGCCTTATTTTGTTCATGTTCATGTTGTTAATGTTGCTTTATATTGTTCCTTATGTTGTTCTACAGAATTTTTTGAATCAACAGGTCATTTAGGCTAAACCACGTCGTCTGTCTGTGATATAGGGATCCAAACATCTCTCAATAGGCTGATTCAGGATTACAAAGCTTATTATTTGTCTTAAACAGTCCTAATTTTTTTTACGACAAAGGAGACAGTTCAAGGGCACACAAAAAAAAGGAAACAATAATAAAAAAAATCCCGCTACTCAAATAGAACCATTCATGAAATAATATACGAGGGAAACTTCTGTGATTTCCATATAAAGTCGATAATGAGTATAAGAATAAGAGTAAGTATAATAAGCATGGGTAACATATAAGTTTCTCTATTTCAGTATCGGAGTCTCCAAAGTGTAACAGCTCGAACCCTTATCACTACTGCCGAACGAAACACTCGCTAGAATTGTTCCTTCGTTTCTGACTTCCTCTTCTCCTCTCCTTCTTCTTCTTCCTTCTTCTCTTCCTCATTCCTCCTATCTCCTCCCCTTCGTGTTTTTGTTCCTTCGTTTCTCACTTCCTCTTCTCCTCTCCTTCTTCTTCTTCTTCCTTCTTCTCTTCCTCATTCCTCCTATCTCCTCCTCTTCGTGTTTTTGTTCCTTCGTTTCTCACTTCCTCTTCTCCTCTCCTTCTTCTTCTTCCTTCTTCTCTTCCTCATTCCTCCTATCTCCTCCTCTTCGTGTTTTTGTTCATTCGTTTCTCATATCGTCTCCTCTCCTTCCTCTTCCTTCTCTTCTTCCTCATTTATCCTGTCTCCTCTTCTTCTGGAGCGTGGCAGACATGTATATGATATTTCCTATACTGAGTTTGTAAGGAAGGAACATACATTTTCACTTTCACTTAGGCAAAAATAGTAAAAATAAAAAATACTTGAGTGAGAGAACTTGCGTGAGAGTCAGGCGCAGTGTTTCGTCTATCAGTGTGAGTGAAGCAGTTTGAAGCATTAACACTCTTGCCGAACAAACAAACCAACACTATGGGGAACGTGGTAACGTGTCCACACAACGTTGCCAGATTGTCGTACTCTGCTTCTTATATTCGCTTATTTCAGACTAAAAACCGTCTCACCCATAAAACTAACGATACGCATTTCTAGTTATTGCTAAAAATGTTAATTATAAAGGGGTTTCTATATCGTTATGCGTTAGAAATAGGAAAATCCAGTGTGGTGAGTACGATAATGTGGCATCCCTGTGTCCACATAACCTCCGAGAGTGGTGGTCGAGCGAATGGTTTGATTTCGTTTGCGTCTTCCCCATTATCCTCCGCCTCACTGGCTATGGTAATGGGTGTGTGTGTGTGTGTGGCGGGTTACATATAAGAGTCACCATCCTCCCCTAATGCCCGAACCGAGAGAGAGAGAGAGAGAGAGAGAGAGAGAGAGAGAGAGAGAGAGAGAGAGAGAGAGAGAGACCTAATAAGTATTGAAGTAATGTTTTTGAGTTCAGGAAAAAAGGGAAGCGAATAGTTTAGAGAAAAAAAATAGTGTTTAGATTTTCTTTAGGTTCAGGAAAAAATGTAGAGAAAGAGTTAGGGGAAAGTAGTTTATTTTTCTTATTTAGTTCAGAAGAAGAGGAAGAAGAAGAAGAAAAAGAAAAAGAAAAAGAAAAGGAAAAAGAAGAAGAAAAAGAAGAAGAATAAAAAGAAGAAGAAGAAGAAGTAGAAGTAGAAGTAGAAGTAGAAGTAGAAGAAAAAGAAGAAGAGCATATATATTTTTTTACCTTAGGAAATTCGTATAGTTTTTCTTTTTAGTGAAGGAAAAAATAGAGAAGGAGTAAAGTTTCCATTGCCAAACCCGCGGTACTGAAACATCTGAGAGGGAGGGAGCGAACGTGGGAAGAAAACTCAGACACAACAATCGCGCTAAAAAGAGAAGAAAAAAGCAACAACGATAAAAAACGAAGCGCTGTATGAATAAGCAACTCTTGTTTGAATAATTAAGCGTGGTAATTATCAGCGGCTAGCTTGCTTTACTTTACCAGGAGTTGGATTCTGCTCTCACTAACAATCCACACTTTACGAAATAAGTTATAATTTGTATCTGATATATTTTGATGATGATGAAGATGATGATGGTGATAATGATGGTGATAATGATGGTGATAATGATGGTGATAATGATGATGAAGTTATATTGGGGCTTCTTCCTTTGAAATGGCGTCCTTGTCCATGAGAGAGAGAGAGAGAGAGAGAGAGAGAGAGAGAGAGAGAGAGAGAGAGAGAGAGAGAGAGAGAGAGAGAGACCCAACCCATTCTCCTCCATAAATCACTATTAAACTAACCTGATCTGAAAACACCCCAAACAGCCTCATAGAACACACTGAAAACCCGATCCAATACAACAATGCAATACAACAATACAATACTTTTATATACATTCATTCCCATTGTGGATTTAACATTGGGGCGCTCATCCCTTTATCCCGCGCTGATGTTCGTTATAATGAATGTTCGTATCGGCGACGGACAACCCAGACTCTGCCCTTCGCGGGTTGCCGACTCATCAATCAATTCGTTTATATTAATGACGTGGTGAATTTTAATGAGTCCCCCCCCCCTCACTACCCCCCTTTTCTCTTGTGTGTGTGTGTGTGGGTGGGGTGGGTGGGGGTGGGGGGTAGTGTGACTGTGTGTGTGTGTGTGTGTGTGTGTGTGTGTGTGTGTGTGTGTGTGTGTGTTCCGTGCCTGTCAGTCAAGATAAACTCCTCTCCATCAGTATTCAGAATGGTAGTTGTGTGCGGAATAATAGCAATTGGAGTGTGTGTGTGTGTGTGTGTGTGTGTGTGTGTGTGTGTGTGTGTGTGTTGTTACATATATGCTTTTTCCTATTTCCATTTATTTACAGGAATTACTCTGGATCGCAATGTTTTTATTTATCACATTTTACCAAACAATTTATTTAACTTATGTATACGTTTGACACACACACACACACACACACACACACACATACACACACACACACACACACACGGTTTGATATGGTGCGTGTATTTACCAAGTTTTATTTTTCTACTTATATCTGCTTTGTTGCATTCATCTAGTTGTATATACCTCGTTCTATCTGCCTTGCATTTACCTAGTTGTATTTGACTTATTTTTATCTATTATTTACCAAGATATATTTGTCTAGCTCTATTTACCTAACTATATTTGTGTTACCTAGTTGTATTTACCTAACTGTATTTACCTAACTGTATCTACCTAACTGTATTTACCTAACTGTATCTACCTAGTTGTATTTACCTAGTTGTATTTTGCTATTTGTATTAATCCAGTTATAAATACCTTAAGTCATCCCCGCATTCCACCGCCTCCATACACATATATAACTCATCCTTAAAGTCGTGTGTCCTCCTCGCTTGATCCGCCCCTAGATTCAGAGTGTCCCGTTTGTCAATAGCTCTGTATGGGAAGCAGAATTATGTGTGTGTGGGAGGGGAGGAAGGAGCGGGGGGGGGCAGAGGAGCATGCACGAGTGAGCGGGTTTGGCAGAAAGTTTACCTCTAACGCATATATTACCAGAGCCACCGCGTCAGTGTTATAGATCTTACATTAAACGAGGAAAACATGCATGAAGTGAGTGGCAGCGGAGCGGAGGTTTAGCTGAAGCCATGTATTAAAAATGTGAGAATTATGAATGTTTTTAATAAGTACAATGATGCCTAAGTGATTACAGGATGCTTTTTTTTTTCTTTTCACGGCTGTTGTTTGGGTACTTAACCCCTTCAATACAAGCAGACAAAACATAACCTCCATGCCATATCCTGGTTTTACAGACTACGTAGAATAGTCCAATGACCATGACGCACATACAGCGTCTCTAGGATATGGTTCGAGAGATGAAATGACTCATATACTGCGTCATGGTACTGAAGAGGTTAATGGCTCATGGTGATATTTTCCACAGATTCCTCCATTTCGTCAAGCCTAGGCCATTGTAGTTCACTGGTAGACCTTTGATATGCCTGCCTGTAATTAATGAAAGAAAGACTCAGGAAAAAATTCAACAGGAAAAAAATGGTACAGCGAAGAGAGACACGCTATTGTTTTATCTACTACTACTACTACTACTAACTACTACTACTACTAACTACTACTACTACTACTACTACCACTACTACTACAAAAGGAACCATATTTAACGAGTAAAGTAAAAATACAAACGTTTATTTATAGAGTGATGAACTTCCGCGTCGGCAATACAATGCAGTGTTTGCTTTCATATAAACAAACAGGAGCGAATGACTTCTTTTTGTATCGACGTGTTGACGCAGGCATTGTTTCCCGAGCCGTGTGTGTGTGCGTATGTGTGTGTGTGTGTGTTGCCTCTCACCTTCACCTCACTCGCTCATTTCCTCCTCCTCCATCATCATCATTTTCTTTATCATCATCATCACCATCATCGTCATCATCATCATCGTCATTATCATCATCATTATCCTTCTCTTAATCTGCTTCCTCCTCCTCCTCCTCCTCCTCCTTTTCCTCTTCCTCCTCTTCCTTTTCCTCTTTTTTCTTTTTCTTCTTCTTTCTTCTTTTTCTTGCTATCTTTGTCTTTCTGTCTCTCTTTCTTTCGTTCGTTCGTTCCTTCTTTTTCTTGCTATCTTCCTTGTGTATCCGTTTGCATCCATCATATTAGTTTCGGCAAATTCTGTTCTTCGAGAGAATAACAATTACTGGTTTTCGATATTCTCACGATCACCTCACTCGGCTCCTTCCTTCCTCCTACGTAGCAGCGGCCAATATATACCTTGACTTTTAGGAGACAGATATTACCCACACTAGAATTACTATCACCTTACATTCTCCTTTTACTGTTAGGTATTTCCACGATCTCCTCAGTCATCTTTTTTTCTTCGGTATTTCCACGATCTCTCTCATTCACCTTTTTGTAGTTAATATGTACCGTGGCTTTGAGAGACTGATATTTATCCCTGTAGAATTATTAGCATTTAACATTCTCTTTCTGTCCGGCACCATTACTTAATATAAACCCCAATGCATTATCTTTTTTAGCCTAAGTCTGTCAGTTACACGTCTTCACATCCTCTTCAGAGCCTGCCCGAACTATTAACTTTTCCCCCTCAAGACTATGAACTTCCTCCTAACTGTCACTTTTTCTTTCATCATATTACAAGCTTCACATCCTACAACTTGCATCTTGTCTACCGTGTATCACAGACTGTTCTTCTCCTCCTCACAGTCTAGTCGAGTCTATCACCTCTCAGTCTGTCTCTTTAGGTATCTCAACCATCACTATTGTTAACCTAATTGTAACTTTTTCTTTCATCAAATTACCAGCTTCTCGTTCTATCATTTGCATCTTCTCTACCGTGTATCACAGACTGTTCTTTACTTCCTCACAGTCTAGTCGAGTCTATCATCTGTCAAACTGTCTCTTTAGGTATCTCAACCATCACTATTGATAACCTGATTGTAACTTTTTCTTTCATCAAATTACCAGCTTCTCGTTCTATCATTTGCATCTTCTCTACCGTGTATCACAGACTGTTCTTCTCTTCCTCACAGTCTAGTCGAGTCTATCATCTGTCAGGCTGTCTCTTTAGGTATCTCAACCATTATTATTTTCATTTTTTTACAACAAAGGAGACAGCTCAAGGACACATATAAAAAGGAAACACTTATAAAAAAAAAAGCCCGCTACTCGCTATTACTATTGCTACTACTTCATGAATCGGTCAATTTTCCTCTCTGCAGCATGACGTCCATTCAATAATACACGTCAACTATTTATGCAACAAGGGCCTGGTCACTTTATTATTCAAATTGGACTGTCTCATTAACTATCTCAACCTTCAATATTTTGCTACTTTAAGAAACAGCCAACTTCCATCTCTGCAGCCTGACGTCCATTCAATAATACACGTCAACCATTTATGCAACAAGGGCCTGCTCACTTTATTATTCAAATTGGACTGTCTCACTAACTATCTCAACCTTCAGTATTTTGCTACTTTAAGAAACAGTCAACTTCCATCTCTGCAGCCTGACGTCCATTCAATAATACACGTCATCCATTTATGCAACAAGGGCCTGCTCACTTCATTATTCACGTTGGAGGGAAAGGAAAATCAAGCTGGGAGACAAACACAACAGAAGAGAGAAAGGCTGCGGGAACCCGATCCTGTCCTCGACCTCAGTGGGCCAAGTCACTCCACTCGCTTTTCCACTCCTTCTCCCCTTTAATTGGTAATCTCACCCAGAGCCATCCCTTTACCTTATTTATTTCTTCGTACGAATTAAACAATGGTGTTCAAACCTCTCTATGTGACCCGGTTTGGTTTACACATTACACTCTCAACGCTATTGGAAGTTTTTGATAGCAGTGTCTATCGTGGGGAAATCCCGCATCAACTTTTTTTTTTGGTGTGTGTGTGTTTGTGTGTTGTAGGTGGTCAGGTGTGGCGGCCCCGGGTCACGGCTCACACCTTGAAGAACCTTGACCTATGAATCTTGAAGAGGACTGTATTGAAATATCTTTATAGCTAAACTGATATTTTTTGAGTCTGTTTTCTGTATGGGGAAGGATGGGGCGGGCATTGTATATATTGTTTAGCAGCATTCGCTATATACCTCGACTTCAAGAGAGTGATACGACTCCATATAGAATCATTAACATGCAGTCTCCTCCTACTGCTCATTATTTTCAGGATCATTATATTCACATTTTTCTCTTCCATGCCGCTACGATCATTATAGCTTCATGCGGTTGATGTTTTATCCAGTACAATTATAATTATTTTCATCTTCCATTCTGTTTCCAGCCTAAGTTTGTCCGTTGCGCACCTTCACCTTCTTAGACTGCCAAAACTACTAACTTTAACATTTTTTTTTTTTTTACAACAAAGGAGACAGCTCAAGGGCACACAAAAAAGGAAACAATAATAAAAAAAGCTCGCTACTCGCTGCTCCTAAAAAGAATCAAAAGAGGTGGCCGAAAGAGAGGTCAATTTCGGGAGGAGAGGTGTCCTGATACCCTCCTCTTGAATACATTATTTGGAAGGTGAAAATAGTTCTACTGGATATAACATCAATCGCATGAAGCTAGCGTGATCTTGAAAACTGTTAACTTTGGTCTGCATCCTTTATTGTGAAAAAAGAAATAATAAGGGAACCTGTTTGTCTAATGTTCCCAGGTGCCGCGCCGGAGAAATTGTGAAGCGCACTCAACAAGCTTTCATGTTCCCGGCAATCAATAGTTAATTAAGCGACCCGCCGCGCGCCTCTCCTGAAACACAAACACGCGGAACGCTTGCTCACACTGGGGTCGGCGCCGCGTCCACGCCCTCTGTGCCATGTTGACAACGACGCGGCGCCCATGACTCCCCTCAGCCACACAGCCGCTGGGATACAGAAGAGGCCGGATTCATGAAACCACTTACGAGACCTGTTGATGGTAAGTCTTCTGGTAACTCCATCATCCAGGAACGCTCTTGATCTTAACCGTGTAGCAGCGACGGGCCAAATTTGTGGCTTTACCGTGTAGCAGCGACGGGCCACATTTTTGCCATGATATAAACCCCCAAAAATAGATGATGCATAAACTGATCACAAATGCGTTGATATATATTATGAAATGGTTTGCGTGAGTGATGATTTTATCTCATTTTTGTCGCTTAGAGGGGCCTTTAAGAAACATGATCCCTGCAGCTACCAGGTTTGAGCGACTCCAATGGCAATGCAAGAAGTGTCGACCAGGCCTGTACTTCATTCATTGTCGTCGGAGCAACCTAAACACAAGGAGCATTCGTAGAGGACAGATTTACTAAAAGACTTACCAACGACCGGTCTTGTAGTGGCTTGATGAATCCGACCCCAGGTGTGTGAGGCGAAGCGGAGGGCAGGTAAAGTCATTATCGGGATGCCGCCGCAGCCTCCGTGGATGGCCCCGAGGGAGGCACCACGCGCGGGGGATAATGGCATCGCCCTCATCACCACCACCATCATCAACGCCATTATCACGCTCATTACCTTCATCCCAATTATCATCAGTGCCACCATGATTCTGAGTTAATAGTGTTATGGTCTGGGGTACAACTATTCCTTAACCTCACTATCTTCATCCCTGCCGTCATCATCATCAATGGAGTAAGTATTTGTTGTTCTGTTGATAGGTAAAATTATTTCCTGAGTGTCTCATAAAATATCTCCCTTTGACTTGCACGAAATTGCTCCTCTAAAGGGATTGGCAGCAAGGGGTTTCAAGGCACATCGGTAACTAAATTTGATCATATATTTTTCTTTCGCGTCTTATTTGTCTTCACAGGAACAGCAGAGCATCATAATAAGTCCTTGATCTGACTTTTCTACCGTCGAAAAACTGAAAGAAAATCGTTAACTTGAAAATACATTGAAACTAACCTCATAACGCCTATCTACACACTCTCAAATTATACTAACACAAAATACTTCCCCCTCTTCCTTGCTACACACACACACACACACACACACACACACACACACACACACACACACACACACACAGGTAAACTCGCTAACCCATTCCCCTTCTCATGGCCAATTAACACCTGCCCAAACACAGCGGCCGGCCAAACAACGCACCTGAGTCCCTTACCTGTCCAGGGTAACACAGGCTGTTTTCATATTAATTATTCTCTCTCTCTCTCTCTCTCTCTCTCTCTCTCTCTCTCTCTCTCTCTCTCTCTCTCTCTCTCTCTCTCTCTCTCTCTCTCTCTCTCTCTCTCTCTCTCTCTTTTCTGTTTTTACTTATTTATTTTCCCTTTTTTTACTTTCTTTCTCTGTTTCTGTGTTTATGTTTCTTCCTTATTTCCTTTTTTCTGTCTTTTTATTTCTCTTTCTCTCTTTTCCCTTTTCATTTCATTTCTTTTGTTTCTCTTTTTCTCCCTCTCTTCTCTCTCTTTCTTTCTTTCTTACTTTCTTTTACTTTCTTTTCATTTCTTCCTCTCTCTCTCTCTCTTGTTATCTTCCTTTCGTCTCTGTTTCTTATGATTTTCCTTTCTTTTTCATTTTCTTTACTGTCATTCTGGTTTTCCTTCACTTTTTTTCCTCCTCCTCCTCACCTTCTTTAATTTCTGTTTACTAATTCCTTTCCATTCCCTTCTCTTATTCCTTCTCTCTCTTTCTAGTTTCCCTTCACTTTCTTTCCCTCCTCCTCCTCTTCTCCTTCTTTAATTTCTGTTTACTAATTCCTTTCCATTTCCTTCTCTTATTCCTTCTCTCTCCCTCTCTCTCGTTCTAGTTTCCCTTCACTTTCTTTCCCTCCTCCTCTTCTCCTTCTTTAATTTCTGTTTACTAATTCCTTTCCATTCCCTTCTCTTATTCCTTCTCTCTTTTCGGTTTCCCTTCACTTTCTTTCCCTCCTCCTCCTCTTCTCCTTCTTTAATTTCTGTTTACTAACCATTCCTTCTCATTCCTTCTCTCTTTTCGGTTTCCCTTCACTTTCTTTCTCTCTCCTTCTCTTCTCCTCTTCTTTAATTTCTTTTAATTCCTTTCCTTTCATTCTTATTCCTTCTCCACCCTCTCTCTCTCTCTCTGCACCAGCCCACAGCCACCACACACACATTCTCCCAGTATTCACACCACTTGATAGTTATTTATTTATATGCCACTCGTTTTCCTAATTTTAACTCTCTCTCTCTCTCTCTCTCTCTCTCTCTCTCTCTCTCTCTCTCTCTCTCTCTCTCTCTCTCTCTCTCTCTTCTTTTATTTCTTTTTATAATTTCTTTCTTCCTTGTTTCTTTATTTTTTTCTTGGTTATACTTAATTTTTTCATCTCTCCTTCCTTTTCCTCATTTTAACTCTCTCTCTCTCTCTCTCTGAATGCAATTGGCGTATAAATAAACATTCTTTTTCGGGTTCTTTCTTTCTTAATTTAATCTGTTGCCTTGGTGTGGAAAAGCAAATTAAAACTATGTATAAGCTTATCTTTTTTTTCCTTGAGCTGAAAAAAAAAAAAACAGACTTACTCAGTATTTAATTTCTTGGTATATTTGTTTTCTCTCGTTTTCTTTCTTTCTTTTTGTGATTTTGTTGCTTTCTGTCTTTTCTTTTCTTTTTTTCCTCAACTACTTCTCTCTGGTTACACGGAGTAGGTTTCTTTTCTCTTATTTCTTTCTTGCTTCATAGTTTTCTTTCTTTCCTTCTTTCTATATATCTTCTGTTTATATTTCTCTCCTTTCTATTCCTTTCTTTCTCCCTCTTTATATAAATCAGCTAATCTTCTACTTCGTCTTCTTCTTCTTCTTCTTCTTCTTCTTCTTCTCCTTTATCGTGTTCTTCTTGGTCGCGGGAGGGTGTGAAATGATGATGAAGAGAGAGACAGAGGAGGCAGTGAGAACAAGAAAATCGATAAACATATTGTCTTTTCCTTTGGTCTCATTCTCTTGGAACCAGGTCACGCAGAGAGGAGAGAAGAAGAGAGAAGGAGGGGAGAGAGAGAGAGAGAGAGAGAGAGAGAGAGAGAGAGAGAGAGAGAGAGAATCTGTGCACGGAAAGTTATGTGAGACTTGAGGACAAAGAAATAGGTATATTATTTTTCTAAGTCTCTCTCTCTCTCTCTCTCTCTCTCTCTCTCTCTCTCTCTCTCTCTCTCTCTCTCTCTCTCTCTCTCTCTCTCTCTCTCCTACCTACCTACCTAACTGATATCCGAACTTCCTATCTTCCAACCCGACTACATATCAATCCATCTGTCTATTTATCTATCTATCAATCTATCTATCTGTCTATGTATCTGTCTGTCTATCTATCAATCAACCACTCACTATGTCTATTCATTCATCACTATCATCTATCATCTGTCTATCTATCAATCAACCACTCACTCTGTCTATTCATTTATCTCTATCTATCTATCTGTCTGTCTATCATTATTGTGAGCATTTGCTGACACGCCTTTTTATCCACCTCCTCCTCCTCCTCCTCTTACACCCAAAAAGTACATTGGACTTGTTGGGACCTGGACCCTCCCTCACTCCATCTGCGTCTCCCAGGGTCCGTCCTCACCGCCACCTACCACCCTTCTCTCTCTCTCTCCTCTCTCTCTCTCTCTCTCTCTCTCTCTCTCTTTCTCTCTCTCTGACCTCCTTCGTTTCATTGTTTTCCCTGTTTATTTTTTTCTTCTTGTTTCTTCTTTGTTCTTGATTTTTTCTTTGTTTTCCTTTCTTTTCTTCTTCCTCCTCCTCCTCCTCTTCCTTTCTTCTTCTCTCTGTCTCTCTCTCTCTCTCTCTCTTCTCTTTCTTCTCCACTCTCTCTCTCTCTCTCTCTCTCTCTCTCTCTCTCCCCTCTCTCTCTCTCTCATCTCTCTCTCTCTCTCTCTCTCTCTCTCTCTCTCTCTCTCTCTCTCTCTCTCTCTCTCTCTCTCTCTCTCTCTCTCTCTCTCTCTCTCTCTTTCCTCAATAAACCTTCCTTCATCCCTCCTTATTTTACCTCCACATCCAATCAGGTCCTTCCTCTTTCCTCCACACGTATCTCCTCTCTCTCCTTCTCTTTCCTCCGTCTCTCCTTCCTTACTTTGCTCTCTACCTTTTTTTATCATGTATTGCCCTAACTAAGTCTCTTTCGTTTATTTTTCCTTTTTATTTTCATTCTTTCGTTTCTTTCTCCTTTCTTTTCTTTCTATTTCACTTTATCTTTTTCCTCTTTTTTTGCTGTTTGCCATTTCCTCTTTCCTCATTTCTCTCCCTTGAGGTCTTTTCCTCCATATCCCATCTTATTTACCCCTCTCCTTCCCTTCTTTCCTCCCTCTTCTCTCCCCTCTCTTCTTTCATTCTTCCTCCACCTTTGTCCCATCAAATCCTTCTTCCTCCTTTCTCTCTCCATAATCAACCTTCATCTCCCCTTCTTCCCAATCTCTGTCCATCCAAAACCCTCCTCTCTCTCTCTCTCTCTCTCTCTCTCTCTCTCTCTCTCTCTCTCTCTCTCTCTCTCTCTCTCTCTCTCTCTCTCTCTCTCTCTCACAGTGGGTCCTATTAAATGAATCCTCCTATCTTTCTCTGAGTGTCCCCAATATATTTTGTGAGTTGTTGTTGTTATTGTTGTTGTTTATTTGTTGTTCCCATTGTTGTTGTTGCTGTTGTTGTTGTTGTTGCTGCTGTTGCTATTCATCATCATCATCATCATCATCATCATCTTAATCATCTTCATCAATCTTTTTAATAGTCACGTTCTCTTATTAAACTTAATCTGTGGCTGGGAAAGCTAAATAATAAAGTTCAGCAAATAACACTGGACGAAAATAAAATAAAAATAAATTAAGGAGTTGAAGAAAAAAAAAAGATTGATATTATGCTTGAAAACCTGATAGGAAAAAAAGTAACAATATTCATACAACCTAATGAAGTAAAGAGTGACATTATATGAGCTGATGAAGCCTCACAAAAATATAACAAAAAATAACAACAAAATATAATAAAACAAGAAAGTGGAGCCAAAAAAACGTTCTAGTTATTCCCTTCGCTATTTCCTTTTGCCCCAGATAGAAAAACGTTTCCTGGACACATACACAAGACTGGCCGCCTGCCCCTCCTTGGGCCCAATCAGAGGCCAATCGGCCTCCACCACGATACTATAAGCTGGACGAGGCAGGCAGAGACAGGAGCAAGGCAAAGTCTACTTCATTGGGTTGTATGAATATTGTTACTTTTCTTTTCCTATCATAGTTTCTACATAATATCAACCTTTTTTTCCAACTGCTTAACTTATTTTTTTTCTTTATTTTCGTCCAGTGTTGTTCTACAAATGCCAAAGGTTCTACCAAATGTTCTACAGAAGATCAAATGGCCAAAGGTTCTACAGAGGTTCAATGTTCTTCAGAGGATCACAAGGCCAAAGGTTCTACAGAGGTCAAATGTTCTTCAGGGGATCACAAGGCCAAAGGTTCTACAGAGGTCAAATGTTCTTCAGGGGATTACAAGGCCAAAGGTTCTACTGGGTCCAAAGGTTCTACAGGGGCCATAACTTCTACGGGGTCAAAGGTTATACACGGGCCAATGATTTTCGAAGGGATACCGCGGCCAAAGGTTCAGCCCCCGCCTCAGCCTCCCGCCACTGGACGCGGTCGTGGCTAACTATGGGAAGATAATTACATTCGCCTCTCAAAGGGCTTAACAGAAGGGCTCGTCAGGCCGCGAGTAAACCATTGAGTTATAAGACCACAGGAAAGGAAAGGCTACAATTGGGTTCCAGTTGGGTCTGTGGGTCTGCAAATTAGCTATGAGACCCACACTCTGAAACATTTCGGACTTACAACACATTCATAAAGGCTTTCGTTGAGGTTGTTGGTATTTCACGTAAAAGATTCATGAGCCTGGTGATAGTATGGCAAGATTTTAGCACCATTAGTGATAAACAAAAACACACCTTCAAGAAACAGGAAGAATGGGTGTTTCTGCAGGAAGATTTATGAGGCAGTGATAGCATGACAAAGTTTTAGCACTAATTAGTGAAGAAACACACACCTTTAAGAAACAGGTTAGGAGGAATGACAGGAACAAATGAGGAAAATTATATAAAGTCTAACCACATATTTCGGGGGACGCAGCAAGATATTTTATTACATAGACTCAAAGCGAAAAGGAAAATATAGAGAAATTAGAAGGAAAATTGAAATAACTATGGGAATTACTTGCACTCTGATTCAAGGAAACATATATATTTAAACCACAAGAGAAATGGACGAATATTATAGACCCTGAACAGTGAAAAAGGAAAATCAGGAGTAACTATGAGGAGAGATTGCTTGCCTCTGATTCAACAGGAAACAAATATACTTAAGCCACAAAGAAGGAAGATCAATATGAAACTTAAAACTGACGTGAATGTGATACAGAGGTATGACAGATTCCCTCCGATTATTCGTTCAAAGGTCACTGTGATGAATTTTGGTGCAGAAAGGCTGGGAATATAAGGACTTAGAATGGGACTTAGAATGAGAGTTAGAGACTTAGAATGGTAACGGAAGATTCCATGGACGAAGAGGAGGAGGAGGAAATACGAACGGACGGAAGACGAAGGAAAAGAAAGGAAGCGAGAGGAGACACACTCGTTCAAGGTCACTGCGTTAGGTTTGGTGCCCAGAGAGAAAGCAGAGTATTGAGTGTTTGTGTTGAGGCAGGATAGAGGACGCCAATTAGCAGGAAGAGCAACGAGAGGGCGTCAGGTGTCCAGATAACAAGCACAGGAAAACAACACTTCAGAGGCAGCGCAGGTGTGTTTACTGGCCCCGGGAAAAAGGTGAAGTTAATTACTGGAGGTGTGACAGGTGCAACCGGAGGAGGAGGGGAGGAGGAGGAGGAGGAAGGAGAAAGACACTGACGAAGATGGTTCAGGAGACATTATCGACTTGCTTGCCTCTCTCTCTCTCTCTCTCTCTCTCCTCTCTCTCTCTCTCTCTCTCTCTCTCTCTCTCTCTCAGTCTCTCTCTCTCTCTCTCTCTCCTCTCCTCTCATCTCCACTCCACTCTCTCTCTCTCTCCACTCCACTTCTCCACCACTCCGTTAACTCCCTTTCTTCCTCATTCCTCCATACCTTCCTTTTCATCCCCTCCCTTTCATCACCCTCCACAAACCACCTCACCACATCCACTCCTCCTCCTCCACCCTCCATAGCCACCTCCACAGCCCTTAACTCCCTCCCTCATCTCCCCACATCCCCTAACTCCCTCACCACTCCCCCATGCCACTAGCCATCTCACTACACCCCTTAACTCCCTCCCCACTCCACTACCACTCTACTATAATAACTACGTCCAAAGTCCCAAGTCCATCTCGCTAATCTGGACGCCTGGTCACTGCAGCATCCACACGGCTGACCAGGCAGACACTCTCTTGCTGACTTGTATTTTTGTATTTTGGCCGAAGTGCGGTAGTAGTAGTAGTAGTAGTAGTAGTTGTGGTGGAAACGATAGTAGTGGTTTGGAGTCTTTATAGGATATATAAGTGGTAGTAGTAGTAGTAGTAGTAGTAGTAGTGGTAGTGGTAGCAATGGTTATAGTGGTGATAGTGGTAGTCTAGTGGTGGTGAGGAATCGTAGTGGTTGTGGTGGTGGTGGTGGTGGTGGTAACAGCAGTGGTAGTTGGAGGCAGAAATGTGGTAGGAAGTTATGATGGTAATATTGTGGCAGATGCTCTCTCTCTCTCTCTCTCTCTCTCTCTCTCTCTCTCTCTCTCTCTCTCTCTCTCTCTCTCGCAGGGCCTGGGAGAGTTGCCAACGAGCGTCATATGTTCCGAACTCTCCCAATATTACGTTGAGTTGCCCTTTAACGATTCCCACTTTCTTTGACGAACTTTCCGTTTTTTGTCGCGAAGAAAACGGAAAACTGGTAGAGATGTCTCATAAGGGGATTTTTGTTTTGTTTTATCGCCGTTTAGGGTTTGTTTTCTCTCTCTCTCTCTCTCTCTCTCTCTCTCTCTCTCTCTCTCTCTCTCTCTCTCTCTCTCTCTATGTTAGGCTGTTTCTTTCCCTCTCCTTTTCCTTTCTCATTTCTTTCTCATTTCTCTTTAATTTCTTCTTTATTTTCTATTCTTCTATTTCATTTGCTTCCATTCACTATTTCTCTGTTTTATTTATTTCTTTATTTCCTCCATTTTTCTATTTCATTTCAACGTTTTTTTCCATTTCTCTCTTTCTTTCTTCTTTCCATTTGTTCGTTTCCTTTCTCCTTTCTCCTTCAATTTCTGTGTTATTTTCCATTCTTCTTTTCATTTGCTTCCATTCACTATTTCTCTGTTTTATTTATTTATTTATTTCCTCCATTTTTCTATTTCATTTCAACGTTTTTTTTCATTTGTCTCTTTCTTTCTTCCTTCCTTCCACATCTTCTTTCCCTTTCTCCTTTCTCCTTCAATTTCTGCTTTTCCATTATTATTTATCATTATCGTCACTCCCTCCTTTCCAATTTTGTTTCCTCTCTCGTTTCTTTCAATATGGTTCAACGTTTTTTCCATTTCTCTCTTCCTTTCTCCCTTCCAATTCTTCGTTCCTTTTCTCCTTTCCTCCTTCCATTTCAGTGTTTCCATTATTATTTATCATTATCGTCACTCCCTCCTTTCCAATTTTGTTTCCTCTCTCCTTTCTTTCAATATGGTTCAGTGTTTTATCCATTTCTCTCTTCCTTTCTCCCTTCCTCTTCTTCCTTCCCTTTCTCCTTTCTCCTCCAATATCTGTGTTTTATTATTATTATTATTATTATTATTATTATTATTATTATTATTATTATTATTATCTCCTTTCTTTTCATATAGTTTTTCTTTTTTTCTTTTCTCCTTTGCTACATTCACTTTCTCCTCTTATTCCTTTTTCTTCTTTTAATTCCAAGTTCCCCTTTTTCGTTTGTCTTCTTTCACCATCCTTTTAATTTGTTACTTCTATTGTGTTTTTGTAATTTATTTTATCTCCAGTTCCTTTTATGTTTGTTTTCTTTCTCTTTTTTTTCCCTTTTGCTCATTTTTTGTCGTTTTTCTCATTCGTTTTTCCAGGTATAATTTCTCTTTTTCCATTTCTTTCCATATTTTTCCTCCTTCATTCTTTCTTTTATTATTTATTTTATCTTCAGTTCCTTTTATGTTTGTTTATCTTCTCTTTTATTCCCTTTTGCTCATTTTTTGTCGTTTTTCTCATTCGTTTTTAGCTCTGATTTCTCTTTTCTAATTCTCTCTCCCTCATTCTTTCCATATTTTTCCTCCTTCATTCTTTTTTCTATCTATTTTATCTTCGGTTCCTATTTTTGTTTGTTTACCTTCTCCTTTATTCCTATTTTGCTCTTTTTTGTTGTTTTTCTTATGCGTTTTTCAAGCTCCGATTTCTCTTTTCCCATTCTCTTTCCATATTTTTCCTCCTTCATTCTTTTTTCTATCTATTTTATCTTCGGTTCCTATTTTGTTTGTTTACCTTCTCCTTTATTCCTATTTTGCTTTTTTTTTGTCGTTTTTCTTATGCGTTTTTCCAGCTATAATTTATCTTTTTCCATTTCTCCCTCCAACATTATTTCCAAAGTCACGTTTTACTCTCTCCTCAGTTCCTTTTTATCACCTTTATTTCCTTTCCCCTTTCCTTTCAATTCCTCTATTTCCTATTTTTTTTTATTTCGTTTCTTTTATTGCCTTTCGCTTCTCCTTCGTTTTCCTTTTCTTTGCCTTCGTCGTTATCAAATATTGACTTCCATTCTGTTCCCACTTGCCTCTCGTTTCTCTCTCTCTTCTCCGTATTTGCTTTGCCACTCTCAATAATTTTCTCTCGGTTTCCTCCTCCTCCCCTCCCCTTTTTCTCTCTCTCTCTCTCTCTCTCCTCCCTTTTCTCCCACTCTCTCTCTCTCTCTCTCCCAAGCTTTATTTTCTTTCATTTCTTCCTTCACTCTCTCTTTCCACCTTCTTCTCCTCCTCCTCCTCCCAGCTCTTTCCTTCCTCATCTCCTCCTTCACCTCATCCAATTTCTCTCTCTTCCTCCTCTCTCCTCCTTTCTCTCCGCTATCTCTTCCTTACACACACACACACACACAGCCCTCCCCTGACATAAGTGAGATAGATATTTTTATTTTATTTTTTTATTTCAATAAGTTTTCCATTAAGTTCTCCCTCTCTGAGGTCGTTCTCTCTCTCTCTCTCTCTCTCTCTCTCTCTCTCTCTCTCTCTCTCTCTCTCTCTCTCTCTCTCTCTCTCTCTCTCTCTCTCTCTCTCCCTGACATTTATCTTCTTTTTCACCTCCTCTTGATCTCTCTCTCTCTCTCTCTCTCTCTCTCTCTCTCTCTCTCTCTCTCTCTCTCTCTCTCTCTCTCTCTCTCTCTCTCTCTCTCTCTCTCTCTCTCTCTCTCTCTCTCTCTCTCTCTCTCTCTCTCATTCCTGAACACAATATCTTGGCTTTGTCTCTTTCCACTTTTTTTTCTTTATTCACGGAGGAAAATTGTCCTTTACTGAACAAACCATGGAAAATTGTCTGGGTCAACTTTTGTGTTTTTTCCTTCACTTTCCCGCCGCCGTGAGGAAAAAATGAGATGATAAGAAGGAATAAAGCCTGTTTCCTTCCCTTCCCCCCTCTTTTTTCCCTTTAAATAACATCAGGTCAGTAAACAGAAAATAAAGAAGAATAAATCGTCAACTTTTTCTTTAAAGTGAGATTAATTATTTTCTTGTTCACCATCTGACAATAACCAATAACACGACTTGGTTAGTAATTTGTCGAGGTAACTTCTTAATATTTTTTCTCTACTTCCTCGTTCTGAGAAAAAGGAAAAAAGGTATATATTTAAAATGAAATTAATCCTTTTCTGACAATAGCCAATAATACACGAATAGGTTAGTAATTTGTCCTGGTTAACGTTTTACTCTTTTTTTCTCTACCTTCCCCGCTCTGAGAAAAAAAGGAGTATATATTTTAAGAGCGAAATTAAGCCTTTTCTGACAATAGCTAATAATACACGAATTGGTTAGTAATTTGTCCAGGTAAACTTTTTAATATTTTTTTATCTACCTTCCTCGCTCTGAGAAAAAAGGAGTATATATTTTAAGAGCGAAATTAAGCTTTTTCTTTCTTGTTCCTGCATCTGACAATAGCCAATAACACACGAATAGGTCAGTAATTTGTCCAGGTAAACTTTTTAATATTTTTTTCTCTACCTTCCCCGCTCTGAGAAAAAAAGGAGTATATATTTTAAGAGCGAATTTTTTTCTCTTTCTAGTTCCTGCATCTGACAATAGCCAATAATACACGAAATGGTCAGTAATTGGACCAGGTCACATTTTTCTTCTTTTTCTTCCCTTCGCCTTCCCGCTGTGAGGAAAAGAAAGAATATATTTTAAGACGTAGCTACAATGACGTTTCTCTTCCTTATGTCCCTGTACGTGAAAATAACCAGTAATACACGAAATAGCTGGTAATGTATCTATTTTATCTCCTATTATTTTTTCCATTTACTTTCCCAACCGTCAAGGAAAGACATTTTATGATAAGAAGGGAAAGTAGTTATTTTTTTTCATTTCTCATTTACTACGTTCATCGTCTCCTCCCTATCCTGTTTTTTTCTCTAATTCATTTTTCTTTTTATTTTAATTTCCAGTTTCTCTTTTCCATTTGTCTTCTTTCACCTATATCATCTTTTGCTACTACTGTTTTTCTTTGTCATTTCTTTTTACAATGGACGAAAGGACTTGTAATTTCTCCCAAGTTAACTTTTTCCTGTTTATTTTCTCGTTACCTTCCCCGCTGTGGCCTAAAGAAAATACATATATTCTAAGAAGTGTACTGAAGGCTCGTCATTCCTTGGTGCCTGTTAGTAATACTCTCTCTCTCTCTCTCTCTCTCTCTCTCTCTCTCTCTCTCTCTCTCTCTCTCTCTCTCTCTCTCTCTCTCTCTCTCTCTCTCTCTCTCTCTCTCTCTCTCTCTCTCTCTCTCTCTCTCTCTCTCTCTCTCTCTCTCTCTCTCTTTATTTTCATTGTTTTTTGTGTAATTTTCGTTTATCTTCTTTTCTTCCATTATTTTTATTATTATTTTGCTTAATTTTGAAGATCTCACTTATTTTTTCTAATTTCCACTCTCTCTCTCTCTCTCTCTCTCTCTCTCTCTCTCTCTCTCTCTCTCTCTCTCTCTCTCTCTCTCTCTATCTCTCTCTCTCTCTTCTCTCTCTCTCTCTCTCTCTCTCTCTCCTCTCTCTCTCTCTCTCTCTCTCTCTCTCTCAATAATAGACGAAATGGCGTGAGAATCTGTCAATGCCTCCTTTTCTTCTTATTTTCCTCTTAACTTCCTGGCGCTGAGGCAAAAACAACTCTATCCTTTTTCCCAGGCTACAATGGAGGCTTCTCTATTTTCATCCTTTTTTCCTAAAGAACACAGAAGGAGACAGAGAACAGGGATTATTGCTCTTCCCCTAACTTATCGAGGTCAGCTTTGCTCTGAACTTTTTCCCCCCTTATACTTTTCACCGTTCTGGGAGGAAAAAAGAAAAAAGTATATGTCATTAGGGTAATAGCATAATGTGTATCTCTATCTGTTTCTCTTTTCGCTAATATAAAACAACGCAAGACAGTGATAGAGGTTGCAGATTTGAATTCACTGTCTGAGTATTTATTTTTTATCACAACTCTATATCTTCTCAGTAAGGTAAAATGTATATACTATAAGTGTCCAGATATTAGACAAGACTAACAGAAGACTGTGAGGTCATCTGGTTCTCTTTCCTTTCAAATACATGAAGCTGTCAATTCACTCTCTCACTGTGAGGAAAAAAAACTTGCAATATGGGAGTAAATGAACTTAATTTTTCTCTTCCGTAACAGAGTGATTATATATAAAATCAAAATATATTCGTTTGTCTAAAGACCTAAGTATTTTGTTACTTCCCGCTGTGAGGAAACCATACAGCCAGTCAGATGTTATCAAAATTAAAAGCTTCTTCATTCTTTTCTTTCTTTTTTTTGTTCCGTGTAAAATAATAACAAGCATAATCATAGAAAAAAGAGAATTGGCGAGGAAATATTCATACTACCTCTGTTTTTTCTTCCCTTTCCATGAGGTGAAGAAAAAGATATATTACCTACGATTCTTAGAAGGAAAATTTACATTCGTTTGTCTAAGTATTTTGCTGCATTTTCCCCGCTGTGAGGAAACTTAAGGGCAGTCAGATGTATCAAAATTAAGGCTTCTTCTTTCTTTCTTTCTTTATTTTTTTGTTCCGTGAAAAATAATAACAAGAGCCAATCATAGAAAAAAAGAGAATTGGCGAGGAAAATATCTAGGCCTACCTCTGTTTTTTTTCTCTTCCCTTTCCTTGAGGTGAAGAAAAAAATATATTACCTACGATTCTAAGAAGGAAAATTTATATTCGTTTGTCTAAGTATTTTGCTGCACTTCCCCGCCGTGAGGGAACTAAAGGGAAGTCAGATGTTTTAAAATTAAGGCTTCTTCTTTCTTTTTTTTTTTTTTTTTTTGTTCCTCGTAAATAACATCAGTCAGTAAGAGAAAAGAAATTGGCGAGGAAACTATATGGGCCTTCCTCTGTTATTTTTATTTCTTCCCTTTCCTTTCCTTTCTTTACCTCGAGTTAGAAAATATACCATGCCCCTACGATTCTCAAGAAGTAAAATTTATATTCGTTTGTTTAATTATTCAGCTGAACTTCCCCAAAACAAATAATTCAACAAAAAGCCAATCAGAGAAAGAACTTGGAGGAGGGAGGTATTTAAGGGCCTTCCTCTGTCTTTCACTTCTTCCCTTCCTTCCCTTTTCTTTCCTTACCTCGACTGATTCTCTGAAGGAAAATTAAAGGTTTATATTGTCTTTGTTCCTCCCCGATAACAATTATTACGTCCCCTGAGACCAAATTTTTATAGTCATAAACAAACAAACAAACGAAACACACACACACGTCATTATCATTATCATTATCAATATTATCATCATTATCATTGGTCATTGGTCATCAATAATTCATAACAAGCTGGATAGGGAAATGAGATGAATGTCGATGAAGGGTCACATCAACCTCCCCTCCTCTCTCTTGCCCCCCCTCGCCCCCTCCTCACCCCCCCTCTCTCAACCCCCTTTGTAGTCCTTCTTTGCCCCTCCCTTTAACCCTCCTCACAGCCCTCTTACTTAACTCTCCCTTACTTTCTCTCGCTCTCCCTTCAATCCCGCTTTCAGTTTCCTGGCACCCTCTTCTTCAGCTCCTCCTTCAGACCCTCTTCTTCCGTCTTCATATCGTCCTTTCAGTTGATTCCTTAGCCCTGTTTTACCTACCAGTCCCCTATGAGCCCTTTAGCTTAACACCCTTTGCCCTTATCTACTCCTTTTCAGTCTCCCTTTATTTCATCCGCTCCCAGATTTATCAGCAATGAGTAGGCCTAACTAAACTTTGAATACTGAAGTTAATAATGAAGTTTTTTTACAACAAAGGAGACAGCTGAAAGGCACAAAAAAGGAAACAATAATAAAAAAAGCCCTTCTTGATAATCTTACTTAGAATAATCTTCCATTTTCATAAACTTCTCAATATTTGAAAACTCGTTCTTGTTAATGGTAGGCCCTAACTAGACTTTGAAGGCAAGGAAGTTTGAAAACAGTCATTAAGAAAAATGTGTCATCTTGCATCTTCCTCCTCCCATCTTTCTCCTCATCCCTTCCCCAATCCTACTAATCTTCCTTTTCTTCTTCTCCTTTCTTTTTCCCTAATCACCCTACAATCTCTTCACCTCACCTCCCTTCCAGCCCTCTCCTCAGCACCTCCTCCACGTCTTTCGCCCTCTCAGCTCCTCCTCTTTCTCCTCTCCTCTCCTCTCCTTGAGTCTACAACTTTGAGCACCCAAGCCTCCTCCTCCTCCTCCTCCTCCTTCTCATCTTAGTCCATATTTACATTGATTTAAGTGCATCGATTTGTTATTATTCATCTAAATCTGCCTCTGCCTTTATTTTCTCGATCGGGTTCCTCCTCTTCCTCTTCCTCTTCTTCTTCGTCCTCCTCCTCCTCCTCCTCCTCCTTCTCCTCCTCCTCCTCTTCTTCTTCTTCTTCTTCGTCTTCCTCCTCCTTATTCTCCTCCTTATTTTTTTCTTTTTTTTTCTATTTCTTTTCTTTTTCTTTCCCTTCTTCTTCTTCTTCTTCTTCTTCTTCTTCTTCTTCTTCTTCTTCTTCTTCTTCTTCTTCTTCTCCTTCTTCCTCTTCTTTCCTTCCCTTCATTTCCCTTCTGGTTTAACTCTTCCATCTGCTCTCATTCTTTTTTTTCTTTCTTTCTTTATTTATTTTCTTTCTATCTTTCTTTTCTTTCTTTCTTTTTTGTTCTTTCGTTCGTTCATTCGTTCATTTGCTCTCTCTCTCTCTCTCTCTCTCTCTCTCTCTCTCTCTCTCTCTCTCAGTGCAGTCCCTTTGAACATACGGACACTTGTTTAACGTCACACACACACACACACACACACACACACACACACACACACACACACACTAGCGGGCTGGTCACTGGGCACCAAGGCACGAAACACCTTGTGGCCCTGAGTGGCAGCCCATTACAGCCCAATCCCATCACCTGTTTCAGTGCTGACATCTGTCATTCTCCTGAACTCTTATATTTTCATTCTTTTCTCTCTTTACTTCCTTCCTCTCCCTCCTTTTTTTCCTTTTCCCTTTTTTTCTTTATTTTTTACTTCTTCCACTTCTTTCTCTCATTTCCCCTTTCCTTTCTTTCTTTTTTTTCTTTTTTTTCTCTATTTCCTTCCTTCCTTCCTCTCCTTTTTTTCTTTTTTCTTTAATTTTTTCTTCTTCCAATACTTTCTCTCATTTCCCTTTCCTTTCTTTCTCTCTTTCATTCTTTTCTCTCTTTCTTTCCTTCCTTCCTCTCTCTTATTTCCCTCTTCTTTCTTTTTTTTTCTTCTTCCACTCTTTCTCTTATTTTCCCCTTCCTTTCTTTCTCTCTTATTGCCGTCTTTTTTCTTCCCTTCCTTCCTTTCCTCCTTCCTTTTTCTCATTTCTTCCTTCCTTTCCTTTAGTTATTTCTTTCTTCCTTTTCCTTCTTTGTTCCCTTGTTCCCTTCTTCCTTCCTTTCTCTCTTTCTCTTCCCCCATGGTTGTCAATACGTATCTATTTCTCCTTTCCTTTCTCCCTTTTTTTCTTCTTCCTCTTCGTTCTTTCCTTCCTTCCATCATTCTTTTTTTCTCCCTCCCTTCCTCATTACCTTCATTACCTTCCTCTTTTTCCTCCAGTCTCTCCTGTTTCCTCTATCTTCTTTTTCTTCTCCACTTTTCTCTCTCACGTTGACATTTTCTTCACTCCAAAATAAGAAAGACATCTCTCTCTCTCTCTCTCTCTCTCTCTCTCTCTCTCTCTCTCTCTCTCTCTCTCTCATTTTCCCTCCCCAATGCGAAAAAATAGCAACTTCTCACACTCTCCCTTTCTTTCTCCCCTCCTCCTTCCTTCTCCCTCCTCTGCACTGTAAAATGGTCTCTTCTCCAGTAAGCCGTCTCCAGGGCACCCAAAGGGGATCTTCACAACGCCCCTCCCCTCTTTCCCTCTGCCCTTCTCCCATTTGAGACTGCCCTCTCTCTACCTGCATCCTCACTACGAGACACACTTCTCCTTCCTTTCTGATTTTCTACTTCCCTTTTCCTCCCTTTCTTCACTCTTCCTCCTGCTCATTTCTCTCTCTTCTCTCTCTCTCCTCTCTCTCTCGATCCTCCATCTTCTTTTTTCCTCCATCTTTGCTCCTCCTTCCTCCTCCTCCTTGTCCTTTTCTCCTTCCCTCCTTGTCCATCTCCTCCTTCCTGTCTCTCCATCTTCCCTATCCACTCATCTCCGTCTCTGCCTCCTCCTCCTCCTCCCTCCCTCCTCCTCTTTTTTCTTCTTCTGCCTTTCTTTCGTCTTCTTTCTTCTTCTTTCTTCTTCTTCTTCCTTCACTTTTTTTTTCCCCTTGTTTGCCCATTTTTTCCTCCTCCGCTTCCTCCGTTTCTCCCTCCCTCCCTCCCCCTCCTTCCTCACCACACGGTGTTACTTCATAAAACTTTATCACGCACGAGACAATTAGACACACCTTCCCCCCACACACACACCCACACACACACACACGGGGTCAAAGAACGTGAGAACATCTACACAGCCTGGGAACTCTTCTATGGCAGCGGGCCAACCACCACCATCACCTCACCACCTCACCACCACCATCACCACCACCTCACCACCACCATCACCACCACCACCACTACCATCATCACCATCACCACTGCCATCACAACCCCTCACTTCCACTTCTTCTTAGTCATTGACTCCACATCATCAAACTCTCCTCCATCTGAGACTATTTTTTCTTACTACAGATCTTGTAATAGTATCTAACCCACAGTTCTTTTTCCTTTCTCCTACCTTTTCACTCTCTTTCCTCTTCCCTCTGTCTTTCCCCTTTTTCCCTCCCCCTCCTCTTTTCCCCTTCCTTCCTTCTTCTTTTCTCCCTTTTCACCTTTTTCTCCTCCATAAGTCTCTTTTCCTCCCTTCCCCTTTTCCCCTCCTTTCCTTCCCTCCCCCCCTTTCCCCTTTTTTCCTCCTCTTCCACTTCTTTCCCCCCACTCCTTTCCTTCCCTCCTTTTTCAATTTTTCCTCCCCTTCCCCCTTTTCCTCCTTCTTCCACTTTTCCCCCATCACCCTTTCCCTTTCCCTCCCTCTTCCCTTCTTTTCCCTCCCTTCCTCTATTTTCCTGCCTTCTGCCTTCTTTCCCCCTACCTTTCCTTTCCCCTTTCACCTTTTCCTCCATGTTCCTTCTTTTCCTCCTTTCTCTGCCCTCCCTTTCCTTTTTTCCTCCCCTTCCTTCCTCTCCTTTCTTTGGTATCCTTCCTTTCTTTCACAGCCCTGATCTCTTCTTCTCTCCCTCTATCTATCTATCTGTCTTTATCATCATCATCACCATCACGACCATCAACACAATTCCCATCAACACCATCACCTATTAACCACATTTCTCTATCCTCACCTTTGTTTCACCTCACCATCACTCACCACCTGTCCCCCCCTCAGCCACCCAGCCATTCACAAGGATATATGTTAGCTTGGTAAGATACCATTAACCTGTTGACTCTAGTAATTTCTAATCTATCTTGTTACATATTAAAAAACTTTCGTTCCTAAATTTTTTTCTCTCTGTTTCCATCGATTTTATTCTTCTTCCTTCCTTCCTTTTCCTTGTTTCTCCTCTTCATTCTTCTTATTTTCATTTCTTGCTCTTCCTTCTTCCTTCCTTCCTTTTCTTTTTCTTGCTTTTTCCTTCCTTCCTTTTCTTTCCCATTCTCTGCTTTGCTTTCTTCTCTTCCTTCCTTCCCTTTCTTTATTTTCCTTCCTCCCCTTCCTTAATGCTCTTCCCTTCATCTCTTCCTTCCTGCTCTTTCTTTCATTCTTTATTTCCTTCCTTCCTTCCTTTTTATGGCTCTTCCTCTCTTCCCTTTCATTGCCCTTCCTTCCTTCCTTCATTTCTGCTCTCCTTCATTCTTCATTTCTTCCTTCCTTCCTTTTCTTTCTTTGCCCTTCCTTCCTTCTTTTTATTTCCTTCCTCCCTTCCTTCTTTCCTTCTTTCCTTCCTTCCTTCCGTGTCACTTTGCATATTCCTTCCGCTGTCAAGATTATCCTCATATTCCTATCCCACATTTTCTTTCCTTCTTCCTTCCTTCTTCCCACTGTCCTTCCATCCTCCTTCCATCCACTTCACACACACACAGTCAAAACACTTCTGCACCACGTGATTCTGCCAACCACTGCCAGGCACGGTAAACCCCTCACCTGAGCCTCCTCCTCCTCCCTCCTATGCATCCCACACTTCCTCTTCCGCTTCCTTTTATTTTTTTTTCTTTCAGAATCTGTTTTTAAATGTATCTTTTTGTGGACACACACACACACACACACACACACACACACACACACACACACACACACACACACACACACACCATTCTCAACACCACCAAACATGTCTGTAACTGGGAGTTTTATGACCCTTCCTCGACGCCCTCCTCCTTCCCTCCCTCCTCCCCAACCTCCTCTCCTCCCGCTTTTCATCTATTCTCCTTCTTGAACACTCTCCTTCCTTCTTCCTCTTCCTCTTCCTCACATCCTCTTCCTCCTATTATTTTCTCCTCCACCTCATCTACTTCCCTTCCTCCTGTTCTCCACATTGTTTTTACCCTCCTCTTTTCTTTTTTTCCTTCTCCCTTCCTCAATCCCCTACTGCCTCTTCCCTCTCTCCATCATAAGTCTTCCCCTCATCCACTCTCCTCCACTCTCCATCATAACCTCCTTCCTCCACTCTCCTCCTTCCTGTCTCCATCCTTCTAACATCTCTAACGCCTTCTGACTCCAATGATCGGGGACACGTACGCTACCACACCATTTTCCCAGGTCGCCGCTTCCTCTCTTCTTCCAGTGTGACCTCATGTTACACATTCACGCGGCTTGATCTGTTTCCACGGGACTGGCTGATGCCGCGCCGGAACCATGGCTGCTCAAGGTAAGTCACTTGATTACAATGCCGATTCACTCTTTTTATGTGTCAGGCGCTGTGACCACAAACCGTGAATGTGTGAACCCAGCAAAGCTCTCCGCTCCTGTTATCAGCCTGTGACCACTCTACGAGCAAATCCCAGCCAGCTTACCCTGCCCTCACTGCTCTCCAACACCACCTCCTCCTCCTCCTGTCCCAGTAACCTTAAAACACACTGACTCACCCCTCCTCACCCCCACCCCACGTCCATGACACGCATATTTGCCCTCCTTTACGCTGCTGCCTTTTATAATCGGAGGCGGGTTGGTGTTGGCCAATCGAGTTACTTTGCTGCAGTTCTCAATCCAGCTTCCCAGACAACCTTATATTTACACTCCCAACTCATTAGCTTTTTCTCCCTTCCCTCCCTCCCTCCCTGGACCCTTAAACACACTCTTTCTTCCCAACATCCCTCACTCTACTTCTTTACCTTAACACGTTCTTTTCTACAAATATCCCCTACCCCACCTCCCTGACACGTCCATTCAACCCTAACTCTTTCTTAGTGCCCTCTGACAACCTTAAATTGACCTCCTGACCCCTTAACCTCTGTTATGTCTAGTCACCCACTGCTGCTTCCCCTCAACACATCCTTATCCAAATGACCCCTCTTTCTCCCCACACCCTCCACACACACACGCACAGACACATCAATCCCAATCCAAACTCTCACAGAACCCCAGAGAATCATTCTTTCTCCATCCTCCACACACACACTGACATATTCAAACGTTCCAGTGACCTCAACAACCCCGTCCCCAACCCCAACCTCACCCCTTTTTCTCCGACTCTCTCCCAGGGCCAAGATAAGA